>NC_056725.1:1556833826-1556981326 GCF_019279795.1 Protopterus annectens
AACTCTAAAAATGTAAGGTATGTTTCTGCAGGGGGGGGGGGGGTGGGGGCAGAAAGTGCAACACATGAAAATTGTTTTGTATTTCTTTGATTTTTTTTTTTCTGGTTGCTTGAGAGTTCTGGTTGCTTGAGTTCCGGTTAACTGAGAGTTTACTGCACAGAGATCATTTGGGGGGCCAAACCCCTTAGTTCCTTAACCTTTAATTTTCTTCTGTTCCTCCTCTCTCCCTTCCCACTTTACTAACAAAAAACAAAAAAAAAATAACACTTTATTCAGCTGCTTTTACTGTACTTGTATTTCCTCCTCCTCCTACTCTATTACTTCATCTAGCTTTTTTTGATATTTGCTGCAGCTTGTTCTCTAAAGTGTTCAGTTGCATCTTTTCTGTTGCATTTGTTACTGCTTGTTTATAGCCTGTTTAAACTGTAAGTGTTATTCTAAGCCTCTTAGTTTTGGTTTAAGCACTTGGGCTTTAGACTTACCCCTTAGCTCTCCCTGGCCTTTCTCTCTCAGATCGTCTCTTCCCTCTTCCTTGACCTTTCAAAGGCATTTGATAGTATTTCTCATCCCATTTTGCTCTCTAAACTCAATGATCTAGGTGTCTCACCCTTAATCCTGAAGTGGTTCTCTAGCTATATCTCTGACAGATACCAGTCAACCAAATTGCTACAATCCTTCACCACCTTCCTAAATGTCTCCACAGATGTCCCCCAAGGCTCCATATTGGGCCCCCTCCTATTCAACTTATTCATCAACAACTTCCATAACTTACTATCCCATGCATACGTAATACAATATGCTGATGACTCAACAATCATTTGCACTGCTAAAACCCCTTGTGAACTTCTACTAACACAAAATGCCTTCACATTCACTGAAAAATGAATGTCAAGAAATCACCTCACTCTTAACCCAAACCCGACCAAGCTGATCCTATTCACTCCCAAAAAAACAACCCCCCTAAACAGGGCTAAATTCTCTATCCACTCCCAAAATAACACTACCATAGAAGTAGTCTCCAATACTAAACTGCCAGGAGTAACTATTGATGAATCCCTAACATATGATCTCCACATACTCAACAACATTAAATAAACTCACCAGAAACTAGGCATCCTCTATAGATATAGCTATTACCTCAATAATAATGCTAAAAAGACTCTAGCCTCAGCCTATCTTCTTCCATCCCTCCTATATGGTGCCCCCATCCTCACAAACCTACACTCTTCACTTAAAACTAAGCCTGACATTTGCTACAATAAAGTAGCCAGATTTGCAACAAATGCTAGATCCTCTTCTCATCACTGTTCCTCTCTGCATCATCTTAACTGGCTCAAACTTCCACTCCATCTCAACTACCTCCATTTAACTACAGCTCATGAAATAATATATAGACCAAAGGCCTGCCCATCTCTCTCCTTCATATTAACTCTGTATCATCCAAACAGACCCCCTTAGATCAGAAAACTAAATACTACTGAAGGGTGAAAAACCCCAACTCCCAGCTGGTCAAATGCTCCATCCCTTCACTACCTCCAAACTTTGGAACAACCTCCCTACCTCAATAACCTCCATCCCAACCCCTGCTCTCTTTAAAAAATCCCTTAGATAACACCTCTCTTCCTGCTGGTTATGCCCATGCCAAAAATAACATCTGTTTCTTCCCCTTTCTCCCCTCTTACCACTCTCCCTCATTGCAGGCTAATATGTAGTCAACATAACTAGTTCTACTGCCATACCTAATATTGTCACTCCACTACACTTGTGCGAGTGTTAATACTTGTATATATGAAATGTTTGCCTCCTCTTCATGTAACTACTATGGCCTAAATATGACTGTAAATACTTGTCAAGGTTGTTTCTATATTACCATAAAAAAATATGTTTAATTCTTTGAATCTGCCAAAGAAAATCTACATTTATATTTGTTTTAAAAATGTAACTTTATTTACTTATATGGAGCTTTTCTCCCCGGGCCTCCACTGAAAATGTGCTCATGTTGGCCCAGTGGACTTTCCCGGTAAACAAATGCAATAAATAAAATAAATAAATAAATAAAATAAATTCTGGCAAATATGGATGAACAATTTTATACAATTTCTCCTGCTAGTCTGGTTGATATGGGCATCCTGAGACAGTGTAGCAGCTGCCTTATGTACCTAGACAACCACCTACTACTACCGCCTAGGAACACAATTTGTGAGAGATGCAGTTATATTAGGAACTTAGAGTTCATGCTCTCTCCCTCACAAGCCAGTATATCTGGCACTGAGAAGGTTGTCAACACAATCACTACACCTCAAACACCACCCAGACCTATACAACACACATCCACACATGGGGTGGTCCTCAACAAAAACATACCCAAACAAAGGAGACCTCCGAGGCAAAAACACGCGATCCTCCACACCATATACCATGCATAGTTCACGCACCTGTGTCTCTCAACTAAGGCTTAACCATAAACCCAACATATTAGTCATAGGAGACTCCACTGTGAGACACACAGATGTCTCACCAGGCTGAATAAGGAGAAAGTCACAATTAGTTTTCTGTCAGGGGCCATAATCCACCATATCACACACACACTCAAGTCTCTTAACAACAGGTACTGTTATGACTCTGTCATAGTCCATGTTGATGTGAATGACTTGAGATGTACCTCCTTGAACTATATGAAAATAAACATGATTGAACTCACTGAATATGTGTCCCAGTCGGGTATGTCCCTAGCCCTAAGCAGCATTCTACTGTCACCCAGAATGATGCCTCAGTATAAACAGAAAATTATTGACTTTAACAATTGGCTGAGCTTCTGGTGTCATTCCAGGGGGATCCAGTACCTAACAGATTGGGAAGATATGATCAACAGACCATGATGCTTTGCCAGAGATGGCCTGCATCTGTCTCACTTGGGTTACAGGCTTCTGGCAAAGGCTCTTGCCTCCCCCTTAGTGCCTTTTTTAGAAAAAGTGATGAGGTTAAAACTACCAACATAAAAATGTCAACAAAATGCAAATTAAAGGTCATCCTGCTAAACGCTAGGAGCCTAAACATGAAACCACACTCATTGCAAGCATTCTTAACCCTGGAAAATACTGACATTTGCAAGGTCATATAAACCTGGTTCAAAGCTGCTGAAAGCACCCCAGCCTTACCTGGTTAGTCATTCTATCATACATTCAGACCCCAAACTGTGGGTAGTAAAGCCAAAGGAGGTGGAGTTTCAATATATATTAAAGACATACACACCTCCAGGCTGGTCAAACAGTATGACACACAGGAGACACTCCAGGTGCAGTTAACCATTGACAAGACCCCTATGCAAATCATAGCTAGCTACCGGCCCCCAAATCTGACTCAAGATGCCCAATCTGCCTATCTGGACCTCTTTGAATCTATCAAGATTCAACCTTTTACCCTGATCCTGGGTGACTTTAACTACCAAAACATAGACTGGAAGAACTACTCATGCCAGAACACAAATGCCTAGAGATTCCTCAATTTTGTCAATGCAAATGCTTTGGAGCAGCTAGTTGATACCCCCACAAGAGGTGATAATATCTTGGACTTGGTATTAACCAACATGAGTAACCACTGCAGCATCCCTGCAGTATCATCCTCCCTGGTAAGATCCGACCATAAAGTAGTCACTTTTGAAGTCACCATCTCCCCTGACCCCCCTCTAGCTAGGGTAAAACAAAAAAAAACTTCTCCAAAGCTGATTACAGCCTCCTGAGGGATGGTATAAACAACTTTACACTCCCCTCCCACTCTCTAGGAACTGGTACCAGTATCCAAAACTATACCAAAGCACTATATAAACATTTATATAGATGCATGGAATCAGGAATACCTGACAGGACTAAATCATCCTCTGCAAGGAAGAGTACACCTGTCTGGTGGACACCTTCAATAAATAAAGTCTATAACAAAAGGAAAAAAAATGCTGTTCAGGAAGAAGAAAGAGCAGGTATCTAATTGGAAGTAATCTCTCCTTAGCCTGAACAAGCAAAAAAGAGCACTAGTGAAATTCTCCAAAGCAAACTTCTAGTCCAAATTGGCCACATCTACTATAGACAATCATGAGGCCTTCTTCATGTATGTCTGCAGTCTCAAAGGAAGAACACAGATCTGTTCAGAACTGGTGGTCAAGGATACCACATATACAAATGCTGTAGATACAGCAAACTTGCTGGCTGACAGATTCAGCGAAAATTTCACCACTCTGCCCCCCATCAGTAAAACAGAACATTCCCAGTACCTGCCCCCTGCCCCTGATATCTATGGATCAAGTCATCACTGCTCTCTCAAAGGCAAAAAATACAGCCTCCATTGGACCCAATAACATCCCAGACTGCATCCTACATGAACTCAGGCAGGAACTTGCAGCACCATTAGGCACCCTATTCAACCAAAGCCTGAGTACCCCCTTTGATCCGGCTGAGTGGAGGACAGCCACTGTCATCTCTTTATACAAAGTTGGAGCATTCACTGATCTGGGAAATTATAGATCCATCAGCATAACTAGCCTGATCTGCAAGGCCATGGAATGTATTATCATGGACCTCATTAACAAGGACATTGGCAATCTCTAAACACTCGAACCCACACAGTTTTTGTTTGTTAAGGGGAGGTCATGTTTGTTAAATTTGGTTGACTTTTTTGAGACAGTCACCAAAGCCAGGAATGAGGGGAAGATGGTGCACACTGCCTACCTTGATCTGGCCAAAGCTTTCAATGCTATTCCCCACTAGGGCATAATAGATAAACTCTCTCAACTAGGCATCAATCCATATGTTATCAGATGGGTAGCTAACTGGCTCACTGATAGAACCCATTTAGTCAAAATAGAGGAAGCTACCTCAAGCAGTAGACCCGTATTGAGCGGCATACCCCAGGGTTCGGTCTTGGGGCCTCTGTTATTTGGGATACACTTTTCTGAGGTGCAGGCCAAAATCAGTGGGCTATGGCAGACCAAGTTTGGAGATGACTGCAAGCTGGTTGCTGTTATCAATTCCCCTATTGACGTGGACATCATCCAAGAGGGTTTCACCCAAACAAATGACTGGTGCCAGTAACATGGCCTCAAGCTGAATGCCAAATAATGCATCATCATCCCATTTGGGGAGAGTGACATTCCCACAAATTATCACATTAATAACAATGTCCTAAGCATGCAGTCATGAGGGATTTGAGCACTCAGATTGATAGCAACCTAACTTTTGACCACCATGTTGCTTACATTGTACGGAAAGCTTTCTACATGGCTCACCTCATAAGTAAGGGTATTTCATCCAGGGACAAGCAGGTCATAAAATCCCTGTATTCTTCCCTTATATGGCCCATTATTGAGTACAACACCCAGTTCAGCATGTACCTCATAAAGCACATGCAACAGCTGGAGAGACAACAGAGGTTCCTCACCAGGAGAATCCAGGACCTCAAAAATCTACCATATACTTATAGCCTAAAAGCCCTATCCCTCTACTCAGTTTCATATAGACTCCACAGAGGTGACCTCTGTCTGGCATAGAAGGTGATCTCGGACCCCACCCTGATGGGATTGCTGCATATCCGTAAGTCAAGTTCCACTCGAGTAACCCACATGTGCGGCCTCAACCTGGTCTGTGACATCAATAGCATTTGTTGGAGGGACAGATTTGTGTCCCAGAGACTCCCCCGTCTGTGGAATAGACTCCCTCTCCACACCAAGCAGAGCACCTCTTTACCCTTTTTTAAGCACAACCTGGATAACTGGATGGGAAATAAAACATACATCCCTGGGATTCCACCCATGTCCCTGCTGGACAGGGGCATCGGGTGCTGATTTGTCTAAACATGGGCTAAACTCTTGGCTAGGCTTATAAGGGCCTCAGGGCCAATAGCCTAGTAATTTCCTATGATCCCATGATCCTAAATGCCTAAGGCATAATGTTTTAACTTCTCCCTGGTGGGTAGTGTTCCCCATGACTCATATCTTGTTTAAGTACCACTAAGGCATGAAATAAAAAAATATCCCTAGGGGCTAATGTTCTCCCCTGACACAGTGTTGCTGGATTTGTTTATCAGTTTAGGGGAGTGTGGAGGTATGATGGCCCCCAAAGCATGCACACACACACACACACATACACACACACACACACACACACATATATACACACACACACACACACACACACACACACACACACACACACACACACACACACACACACACACACACACACACACACACACACTCACACACACACACAAACACATACACATGCAGTCATACATATAAAACACACACACACACACAGATACGAACTCATACACACACACCTACCCTATCCCCTAATCACCTCACCACTGTGACTTCCCAAGCACACATGCTCAGATATATGCTCACTCATAGCAACTCACACATGCAGGCATGCAAATACACCCCAACATTACCTGCCCATTAAACTCCCCAGCACTTTGCTCTACAGTGATTTATTTATTTATTTATTTATTGTATTTATTTGATATTTGTTGCCTGGGATAGTACTACTGGGCTATTGCCCTTTTTCAGCGGAAGCCCAGGGAGAAAAGCTCCATAGTACAACTAAGCTAGAAAGTTACATGATAAAGTAATGTACATACAAAAATTAAGCAAAATATCCATTACAGTATAAGTAAGAATAAAAAAACAGCAAAAGAGACATTTATACATTGAAGTAAGTGAGGAAACAGGTAATAACAAAAAGCTGGCAAAAACATATTTGGACTATTAAATATTTTAAATTCTTTAGCCCCACTGAGAAAAAATTGCTTAAAGGCCAACATTTCACCCTGCCTAACTAAAACCACCCATACCCTTATGAAATCCAGAGATAGGGCATGGAAAACATGGGTACAAACCAAACTTCCAGCTGACCTCCTAAAGTATAAAGGACTTAGAAATCAGACAAAAAAACTTATCAACAAAGACAAAAAATACTTTTATTATAATCCCCCCAAAACATTAAAATCTGATCCAAAAAATTCTGGCATGCTATAAACCAAATACTACATCCAGGTAACCCAACTTCACCAAACCCATGCCTTGACAAGTCACCTGAAGAAACTGCCAATACCTTCAACACCAACTTTATCAAATCCATTTCCAAACTATTTAACCCCAACCTCTCAAACAACAACACTTCAAATCTCCCTGTGCACCCCTCAACTACTATCTCAGTAAACTCCTTCTCTCTCAAACCTGTCTTCACTGACTGTATCAGAACTCTACTCTCAATGCTCAAACCATGCTCTGTATCAGCACACAATATTCCTTCTTACTTTCTCTGGATTGCTGCACACTCCCTTGCTATGCCCGTATCTATACTAATCAATTGCTCCATCTCGGAGTCTAAAGTTCCTTCTATTTGGAAACAGTTTTACACTCTTCCTATTCATAAAAGAGGTAACTCCACAGAAATATCTAATTTCAGACCTATCGCTATCCTCTCCCCTCTCTCCAGAATCCTTGAGAAATTACAAGAAAAACTTCTCACTCCAACACAGCATGGCTTCCATCACAAGCATAGTACAACCACAGCTCTACTATCATTTCTCAGCACCTTAACCCTGGCTAAAGATGATCACAAACTCATACCTTGTCTATTCCTTGAACTTTCTAAGGCTTTTGACACTGTCTTACACAATCTGCTATTTAGTAAATGTGTAGACCTAAACTTCTCCCCTGATACAGTTGCATGGTTCTCTGAGAGGCTGCAGTCAGTATGATGGGACTCAGCACTTTCTACCCCTCTCTCAGTAAGAACCAGTGTTCCCCAAGGTTCCATTCTTGGAACTCTACCCTAATATCTTCACCAACTCACTCCACTCCTCTTGTCCTCAATCTAGCATTGTCCAATACGCAGATGACTCTACAGTCATAACTATTGCTAATTTCCCCTTAGAACTCCTAACAAATACCCAGACATCTTTCAACTCAGTAGAGACATGGTTCACTAATAATCAGCTCATCCTCAACCCCAAGAAAACAAAATTACTACTCTTTCTACCTAAATCTGCAAACCACATTAAATGTTCCTTCTCCATAAGGTCCCTAAACAATACTCCTATAGAAGTTGAAACTAGCACAAAACTCCTTGGCATTACCATCGACGACCACCTAAAACTCGATCTTCACATTAATAATTGTATCAAAAAAACCCCACCAAAAGCTAGGACTACTGTACAGGAACAACAAATTCCTAACTACTGAAGCTAGGATTTCTGTTACCCATGCCTACCTTCTACCATCCTTAACCTATTGTTCCCAAATACTCACAAATCTAAATTCCTCTCTACTTACCAATTTAGAATCAACCTACCACAAAATAGCTAGAGTTGCACCTCAACAAACATAAATCTCACCACTGCCTCTTCCTAAAACACCTGAACTGGCCCAAACTACCTCACCTGTTCCTACAATCTCACCTCCAAATCATACACTCCATCCTATATCAGCCTGATTTCTGCCCAACTCTATCTTCTCTCAGCTTTCACTACTCCCCTACCAGACTTCTCCGAAGCTCAACCCAAGACCTACTAAAAATCCATAAATCCAAATCCAGCACAGGGTGAAACTTATATAGTTACCATCCCTCTGTTGCATGGAACAAACTTCCACTAGAAATAAGGTTAATGACTCACCCCAAACAATTTAAGCTAGCAGCCAAAGATCACTTAATAAAACACTGGTCCTGCCATTGTACTCACCCTCCCTGATTACTACCTACTTTTTATAGTACAGTCAAACTATCTTACTAAACTTACCATTAACTACTTCATCCTATGCTTCCTATGCAACCTCCAAAGATTCTTCTACACTCTGCTCCATGAAATTCTATGTAACCTTTTAAGTTTCTGCTACTCTGCATACAAAACCTTATATTTACTCAACTCTCTTTTTAAATCAAAACATACAACTTAACTTTACTGTTTTAACATTCTCCTTTTTGTTTATAGTACTGCTTTTTGTTTATAGTACTGTATTATCTGTCAATAATATACATGTATGTAGCTTACATATTTTAACTACCAAAATTCTCTGTTGCTATTTTTATTGAAATGTATCTGTATTGCTTTTTTTATTGATTGTATTCCTTGGAGCTTTTCTCCCCGGCCTCTGCTAAAAAAGGGCAATAGCTCAGCTGGACACCCCCGGTCAACAAATGTAAAATAAATAAAATAAATCACTGTAGAACTGTACTATTTCAAGCAGTTTCTTTTATAGTCTACAGGAAGTATAGAGATTTAATATAAAAGCCATGTTGCAAGATAAGACTGCAGGTAGCAGGATTCCAGGACTAAGAAGTGAAGGAGCATGTTGAGTAGAAAGTGACTTTCTTGTTATAATAGAAGGTTACTTAGAACAAGATAAATTTGAGGAAAGGGAGGAAATTAAGGAACATAAAGGAAATGGAGCAAAGGAGAAAGTAGTGGAGGACTAACAGGTAAACATGAGCTTTTATTTATGTTCATTAACATGAGTGGTCAGGAGTGGCTGTGTTACTTTACTCAGAATCACTAGGGTAACCTCCCTTAAAGATCACATCACTGCACAGCACTTCATAAACTAAATTAGATTGAACTATGGATATGAAAATTGGATTTGGACTTCGTAGTGGTGCAGTGGTAGCACTGTCACCTCACAGCAAGAGGTTTTCCGGTCCGATTCTTGGCTGGGATGCCTTCTGTGTGGAGTCTGCATGTCCTCCCTGCTTTCGTGTGAGTTTTTTCCTGGTACTCTGTTTCCTCCCATGTTACAAAGACATGCATCTAGAGCATTTCTCCCTGGGCCTCTGCTGAAAATTTCATTCATTCCATCTTCTACCACCCAGACAAGTGTCCAGCACTCAAGAGCTTAGTGCAGCCCTACTTGAATGGCAGGCCACAAAGATCCCCCAACAAACTACTACTCAAAGTTACTAAATCTAATAATTGTTATGGTAACACTCGATTCTCCCACCAAATATCTAAGTCCTGGAATTCCATGCCTTAGACTATACTAAATTCTAGCAACTCATCCAAATTTAAACTAAGGCTTAAGGAACAACTAACCAAAAACTGGCTTTGCTCTGGCACTAATCCAGGCTGATCATTCTGCCCTTCCTTGTTCTTACAACCAACATATCTCTTCTGTTACTAAATTCTAACATCCAAACTATCCCTTCTCTCACAGAATTCCAATTTCTCTCTACCTATCTCAAGCTCACTATTGCTCCTATTTTTATCTACTTATCTCAAGCTTCCTACAGTTTCATCATATTCCCTCCTCCTTGTACTTCACCTCAGTATCGCCTTGGCTATCACTGTTTAGTACAAGTAACACTACCATAGCAACAATCAGCCATATTCTTGTTCATATACCATACATGTATCTCATAAATATTTACCACCAAGCCATAATATTGATCTACTGATCAGTAATTTCTCTATGATGGCACAAGCTATTAAATGCTAGTTTATTTGTTAGCTTTCTTTTTTCCACTTTATATTACTTTCTCAATTTTTATTGTTTTTGTATAAACTATTTGCTATCTATAAAAATCAGAAAAATAGTTACCACCAAATGCAAGTCTCCAGGCCCAAAAAAAAAAAAAAAATAGTCCAAATGTAAACAAACCAAAGAAGGACCAGGAGCAGGCTGCAGATTCCAGGTCACACCTGATGAAGTGGGGTATACACCTATGAAAGCACTAGTGTTGCTTTGTGTTTGGATGTCGTCTGTTCTGGAATAAGCTACTTTGAAACTGGAATCTGCAGCCTGCTCCTGGTCCTTCTTTGGTTTATTTACTATCTATATTCTTGACTGTTATCAATTTTTTGTATTGTTTGTAATATGTTTTTGTAATGGAACTTTTCTCCCCGGGCCTCCGCTGAAAAAGGGACACTAGCCCACTCAGACATCCCCGGCAAACAAATGTAAAATAAAATCAATGAATAAATATGTGCATGCCTTATGTCAGGTGGTTCTAGGGCACAGCATATGGTTAATTAGCATATGTCCCTCTCCCATGGAACTCCTCAGTAGGTTTTACGATCACCATAGAGCCCACTGTGGTGCTCCATGTCTTAATGCTGAAGCATGAGGGAATGCTTGTCTTGGAATAACAAATGGTTACAGTGAGCCATACACCCTGTGGAACCTTGATGTAACCCTTCTGAACCCCCCTCAGATTTTACAAGATTAGAAAACAAAAGAATTATATACCACAACACTCTCTGTATGCTCCCTGTAAATATAGTAACTATGAGATTATGCACCATGGGTGCAAATGATTGCCACTAACCATTCTTTAGTTTAGACAGGAGTTTTTATTTTGTTCTAATGTAAAAATGAAAAATGGGGCAGACATAGTGACATGATTGTCTTTTCTGACAATTCATTCTTTGTGCTTAAAAGATGAACTTAACCTACACTACCATCTCATATAATATTTTATTTGCATTTACCTAGAATGCCATTACTTAGAATTTTGATTTACTTTCACATTCTCAGGTAAGACTGCCTGTAGTTCGCCTTTAGTCATATTTTCTAGGTCAAGTTCTTTGTCATGTTTTAACCTTTCTGTAAGCAGTCTTTTCTTCTTCAGCTACAAAATAGAACAATTATGTCTGAAATATCATTTTATTTTAGTTGCAGGGACCCCTGATCATTCAGTGCCTGTTTCTCTGATCTGTGTGAGGTTTCTTAATTCCAAGACTGCAAAGACTCAGCAGGTTTCTAATCATTGTGGGAGGGAAAGAATGAAGGACTGAAAATGAAAACACCTAGCCGTATGAGTTTTCCCTGGGGCATAAAATCTTATGGGTAAGATGACGAAACATCAAAGGAGGCAACTTCTCAAAGAAAGCATTTTGAAATTTTATGCACATCAACACGTGCACTGAGGAAGCTAATAATGTCAGAAATCCCACAGAACAGAAGAAACAGCTATGTCATGCCTTTTATATCTGGCAGTGTAAGGATACTTTTGTAGTGAGGAAAATATAATGTGGGACACAGAAATAATTTGTTTTCTAAATATCTTTCCTTGAAATAATCTGCTCATTTAAGCATGCTGATATCCTATCTTCACCCAAACAAATACTTCCCTGATGGTCAAGTTGACTTCAGTGGTCTATGGCTGACAATTAGAAATACCACCACTACCTCAAAGTAAACCTTATTGTCATTTAGAACTACACACAGCCTAAACAAAATTTTGTGCATCAGCTCAATTCTTGAGGATTACAGAGTAAAATGAAACAACACATACAAGTAGAGGAATAAACATAACTAAGAAGGACAGTACTACTCCCAATATACACAAGAAAGAGCAGAGACATTTACCAACACTCATATACGAAAAGAATACCCTCCTCGAGTTAAAATAACTACCCTATTTAAAGTAATACAAAATACACTACAGATTAAAATGCCTAAGTTATTTGTCTAATATTGCACTTGAGTGGGTTAAATACTGACTGTCGATATAATAAATAAGATTGCACTTACGTGGAACATATGTAAGCATATATTGTACAAATAAATAAAAAATGTACTTATTATGTGTCCAGATCCCTGGGTCTAGTGCCTGAGTTCAGAAGTCTAATCACTGTAGGCTAGAAACTGTTACTAAATATTGTAGCCCTGCAGCAGATGCTGCGATATCTCCTTCCCAATGCCAGATGCTTAGACCATCTATGCACAGGATGTGTATTGTTCTGTATTATTTTGGTGGCCTTTTGGATGCTTCTTGCAGAATGAAGATGTATCAATGGAAGACTGTTACCTTCTCTGCAACCCTCACCACTCTCTGTAGCTCTGTCCTCTTTAAGGACCTAAACCTATATTACAATATAAACAGAATCTGCTAGCATAGTAGATATCTTTCCTAAAGGCTCCCATGCCTATGGAGCAAGCTCCTACTCCATGTCACGCTCTAGCTCTTTTTAAAACCAGTCATGATAAGTGGATGTGATTTGTAAATTCACTTCTAGTCTGTGCACTCAGGCCCTTATTGTTAACGGAAATTAACGAGAATGTTAATTTGTTAGGCTCTGCTGTAGCAATTGCCTATAATAGGTAAGTATGAGGCTAGCTGCCCTTTGTGGGCCGTTTTAAGTGTAGAAAATTTCCTTTTCAAAGATGAGAAACAGACCTTGTAGTTTTTGCCTGTGAGTTAAACACCTTGACTATTATACCAAACCTGAGTTGCAGCATGAACATATGAACATGTCATTGAGTGCTATAGTGATAAATGCGGCTGCTGTGTTTGCTAGTGTTACCTCTGGATTTTTTTTTCTGGAATAAAGAAAATGGTCTGCCATCATCTGCATCTCCAGGCAACTCGTCCACTGTAAAAGTACAACAATTAACCAGCAACACTATGCTTAACATCTGCAGGTGCACAGCCATTTTCTTTGCCAAACACCAGATACTTCTCTCTTGAAGCTGATTATAAATCAAGAGAAGTACTTTTTTTATAAGGAAGGACATTACTTATTGATTAAAGCATATCATATGAATACGCATTAAGCCTCAATATAAGTGGAGTCATCATGGTTCTAAACCTGCCAAAGTCAGTAGAAACCAACATGCCTTTACAACTTTTCTCACAAATAATACAGATAAAAAGTTCCCACAAGACACCTTCAAAGATAAATTAAATAACTTGTTGCAGTGAAAGCAATTAGTGCTATTACTTCTGGAAGATGAAAACATTCTCTGCAATATATGCAATTTTGTAAAATGCTGGTAAGGTTATTGTGTATTTAACATTAATGCAAACACTTTTTTTGGCAGATTTCTGTTCAGATTTTAAAATTTCTAGACTATCTTTCCTAGTGGTGAGCATCTTCAGCTGACAATACTCACACAAGTAAACAGGCTGCTGTAACTCTGGAACAGAGATGAACAGGTTTTTGTCTATTTCTGCCAGATTGCATTTTCTTACCTTTACCCTTGATTAATATAATGTATTATTACCTAGTTTTAGCATTCATCTTTTTCATACAGTAAAAGCTTAGAATATTTGTTTTTCATGTAATGCTTTACAGAGAACATAGCTTGAAAACTGGAAGAAAGCAATGCTGGGAAGAAGGCTGCTCTTCTGAACTTTAATATGCACAACCTAACAAAGGCCATTAAAATAACTTGGCATTCAATCATGATTCATGGATCATGACTGAGAATGCAAAGTTTGTACTTAATGAAAAGTTAAGTCAATAATAATGATTCTCCGGTGCTAGTAAAAAACAATTCTAATAAACATCTTAAACATTTGCTAATTATATTGATGTGTCTGGCTATGTACGAAAATATGGTAATTATAGAAATGAAGCATAATTTCCTTGTGGTGCATGGAATGCCTTGATTATGCTCCAAATTCGAGAGGAAAAGAAACTTGCTAAGCACTTCCCTGGCGTGAAACCCAATCTTAACAGTACTTAGGGTTGCTCAGTTTATTTATGTATTTATTTACACTGTGTTGGCCAGGTTAATCTCACTAGGCCAAAGGCCTTTTTTGAAGGGAGATTCAAGGTGGTGTTCATACAGACTAGGAGAAATTTGGCCAGGGCACTGGAGAAATTTCCTTAATCTTTTTAGGACAGGAAGTAAAGCATTCTCTGAAGCTGCTAGGTGGTACCAGAGGGTTGCTTCTGCAGTTCTGGGAATTCCAAGATGGAAGAGAGTACAGCAAAAATGGAGAGACGACCAGGAGAAAATTTACTAAAGGAAGGAGAAGGAGACAATATAATTTTTACAGATTTGGGAATTGGTGGATTGGAGTCATGAGGGCTGGTAGGTATAATGAACTAGGTAGACCCAAAGGAAGAAGAGTGACATTGTAAAGAGTCTTACAGCAGTAAAAAACTAAGAGGCAAGAAAGAGAAGGAACAACAGCTGGTTGAAGGGAAAACACTGGAAGTATTCACAGCTAATCAGACATTCGACAGTTTTAAGGGCTACCTCTGCAGCAGGGATTTTTGTTACAGAAAGAAGTTATGCAGATTCAGCAAGGTAAGCAAGAATGGAAAAAGGAACTGAGATTGGACAAAGATTTGCAATTTCTCAACAGCTACAGAGAAGATGACCAGTGGTAAGAATAAAAAGTAAAAATGATGGCAGTGTGAATAGGTATGACATCGTGGACCCTACTGTTTGGACACTAGGGTATGATATTTAAAGATATAAGAGCATTACTTCATTAGGGAGTTGAACATTTTTGTGAAGTAACATTAGAAAACTTTAACTTCCTGGAAAAAATTATGACTGAGACTAAAAAAAGAAATACAATAGCATCATGGAAAGAGTATTTATTTCAGAGCTTGAAACTATAACAAAAAGAAAATAAATGTGCAATTTAGGATTTCAGATGTGGATTGCATGAGTAACACTGTTTTTTTTTTTTCTTTTACTATGTAGTAAAGTATATGAAGATAAAAAAATATATGTGATGAAAAAAATGTATGGGCTGGAGGTTGGGAAGTACGGTTAACAATGGATGTTAAGGATGGGAAAATTCAACATAGTATTTCAAATACAATAATTGTGAAGGGTAAGAAAGGATTTGTTAGGTACTGGGGCCAATATAAAGCATGTTAATTCTTTGAGGGTGAAAATCATTTAGTATAAGACTGTAACAAATGAAAGTGAGGCCAGTGTGGGAAGAAAGGCCATACAGCAACGACTGTTAGCCTGTTTGTAGAAAATGTAAACAATGTGGAAACTTCTGGGTTTACTGTCCCACGTTAGAAAGGGAAAGAATAGATAATGAGGAATGCTCCGGAGAAAGATTACATAAGATGCTGAAAGAGAAGGTGGAATGGGGGTAGGGGGTACTGAAGAAATGTTAAACAATGAAGCTATAGCTAGAGAAGAAATAGCAGTTCAAAGTGATGTTATTAACATACAGGAAGACAAAAGATTTATAATTTTAGAAAATGAAAAGTTATAAGAAGGAGAAATGGCGAGAGGTGAAAAACAAGGATAAGGTAGTGAAAAATCGATTGATAGGAGACATAGGAGAAGGAAATAAAAAGTAATACTTAAAATAAGGAAAAGGGTAATACAGGAATTTTTGTATTAAATGTGAATAGCATTAGAAATTAAACAAGAAGTTTTGATGGTGGTATAATGGTGTGAAAATCAAAATGGATGTTTTTGCTTCCTAGATACGAGATATAATAAAGAAGAAAAAACAAAAAAAAAATAATAAAGACGGTATGGGGTGCCCCAACTGTTTGGTCATGTGAGACATGCTCTGTTACAGGAATTAGTATACAGAATTCTAGATGTAACAACAGTGGTACCAGGAAAGGTAGTGATATGTGATATGAGAATGGGACAAAAATGTATAAGATTAATAATTATTTATGCATATACTAACATGACTGAGAGAAAACAGTTTGAAAAAATTACAAATTGTGTGTTAGTATATAAATCAAAAGTGACAGTGGAAGATTTTAACTGTAACCTGAGGAATGAAAAGGGAGAAATAACACAAAGGATTATGATATTAAGAGAATTAGTAAGATGCGGAGATTAAAAAGTAGGAAATAATAGAGAATGGACATATAAAGTGAAATTTTAAGACTAAAATTGATTATATAATTAACTCTAAAGACATAGAAGAAATAACACAGGGAGCATAGATGGCAGAATTTTCAGATTATACAGCAGTATGGCTGGAACAGGGAAAGACCATGAAAGAATAAAGAAGGGAAAGTATAAAGAGATTAACTGTAGAGTTTAAAAAAAAGAGAAAAAAATGAAAAGAGAGAAAGAAATATTATGGAAAGACCATACAACAATGAAACCATTTTATAAAGATGGGACACGGTGGGAGGTATTGTATAAGCAGAAGTATACAAATATATTTAAAAGTAGAAAAAAAATAAAAAAAAGAAATACGATGAAATATAAAGAAAATTTATAGAATTGTGAGAAAGAACTAGAACAAGAAAGTGACAAAATAAGGGAAATGGAAAAAACAGATATATGAAACGACAAGAAAAATTATACAAATTATATTATATAGGCAAAGATTTTTATCTGAAAAGAAAGAAAGACGAGGTTTCTCTTTTTTTAAGAAAAGAAATTGTGAAAGGAGAAGTGTAAAAGAAGGGAAAGATGTTCACTGAATATTTTATTTTGCAATTCACTTTATTTCAAGATGGACTCCTGATAGTTTTAGTCTGTTTTTGATTACCTATTTTCTGCCAACATGGATAGTGCCAGCATAGAAAGTTGTAAAGTGGAACTCAGAACTTTTTCTGGATATGGAGAAGCACGGATAAATCATTATTATAATTTCAGTTAGGAAAAATAATGCAAAAGTGTTCAGTTTTAATTGGTTAGTGGCTATAGTTTAATAGATACAATATATTTTACTTAGAGTCAAAAATAATATAAGAGACTTGATTGCTTTGTCTCCTATGTACATGTGCTCTGTGCAATAAATGAGACTAGTCTTCTTTGGTGACCTGTGTTGTATGGAATTATGTTGTGCCATAACAGTTTGCTTCTATCAAATCTTGGATCTTTCTAGCTATTTGTAGATTGCTGCAACAGAAATCAACTTTGAACCCATTCTTGACAGGTTTTCTGTCTCTTAAATTTCTGGTGAATCAATACACAATTGTATTTTTTACCATCAGCAGAATTTGGAGTTTCTGCAGGTAAGCTTTTGCTAATAATTTCTACAACAGATGAAATTATATGGGAGTGGATTAAACTGTATGAGAGCAGGGTAAATTGTATGAGAGTGGTGCCTAATTAAATAGCAAATATAACGTTTTCTTGAACGAATGAGAGTAGTGTCTAATCATAAAAATCACATGGACAAAGTTTCCTTGAAATGTATGAGTGCGGTGTTTAATCAAAAGGACAAAGATAAAGAAAAAAAGATTTCCTTACTATATTGAGAGTGGGTTTTAATCATAGCTGCACATCTGTTTCTTTTAGTGTGTAAGTAGATAATACAATCGTATTACTAATACAGTGGGTGCGAATGCTGGTTTGCTAAAAGAGCCAAAGTTTGGGACTCCAGCCAGACATATGTTTAATAAATATGGTAGAGACAGCTGTAATCATTTGGTAAAATGGTCAAAGCTTTTGACAAGGTCATTTAAAAAAATCTTAAAAAGAAATTAAAAATAAATTAATACATTAAATAAAGTACCTGCTTTTTGTTGGTTAGCTTTCAATGACAGGCAAAAAAAAATCTGAAAATATGAAAAAGAAATTTGCATTTAAAAGTTTAAAATATAATTCAGCTAAATTGAAAACACAACTACAGGCAGCTAATAAAACAACAAACTTGTTGCAAAAAATACTAAAAAAAAAAGACACTGTCATAGGCAACAACATTCCAAAACATACATTTGCATCAGTTAAAAAATTAATAAAGATTAATCAAAGTGAATTTTCTGATGACAACTGGCTTCTGATTCCTTCATTCCCCTCTCCACCATATGATCACGTGGTCAGCCCTCCTTCTCTGAGAGGGCATGTGAAAAAACAAATTGCTGATAATCTACCTACGTTTTTCGGAAAGAAGAATCTTTCCCTGACACATCCCAAGTTACTTCCTGTATCTCTACCCATCCCACGGATTAGTTTACAATACTAGATTTTGACAACAAAAACAACTGCAATCTGCTATTTCCCCTTATGATTATATGTTAATGAAAATAGATAACAAAGGTAAACAGTTATACCATAAACACAAACAAGTATCTAATGCAAAATGCATAGGTAAGTTAAAAAGATTCAACAACAAAAGCACTCCTCCAAAGACAAACACTCTAAAAAGAATCAAAACATTAGTCACACAGTTCCCAATTATTACTGATGGAAAAAAATATTGATGAAACCCACGTTCTAAAAAGAGTATAGAAGCAGCATCAGATTCTGATCTTTCCGCAGACACGGACACCCCACCAGTATGCTGTCTAGTACTCCGATACATCCTGTGATGGTGGTACCTAATCCTGCAGCTGCCCAGAACAGAGATGCCAGACCTACCATAAAAGCTGTATGCCTGTGGACTGCAGTAGATTTTCAAACTATAACAGACTCTCTCCCACTGATTCAGACACATTTAGCTAAATATGCCAAAATAATGGGAGGACATGTACAGTTATAAAATCCTACTATCAAAGATTTAAGACTAATTTTTATAGCTTTAGCAACCCTCTGACATTTTTAGAAAATATAGGAAAAATCAGCCATAGGCAACAACATTCCAAAACATACAGATGATGATTTCCTGACTGCCAGAGACAGTTTATTAAAAGCAATCACTACAATATGACCTCCAACACCTAACTAGAGGAAAAATTAAGGCAATAATACAAAAAAGGATGAATCCATTGATGCATATTTGCAATGCATGATGGATGTGTTTGAAGGCTTTTCTGATCATCCAGAACCTACAGAAGGAGAAGTTGTCAGTGGGCTGTCAGCAGCTTTTGTAAATGGCTTATTACCTCCAAATCAAGAACCGATTAAAAGGTTTGTTTAAACTGGCCCAGTTTAGGTATTCATGAATCTGGTGATCAAGCACAATACCTGACAGATAACATAGTCAGAAAAAAGGAACAAAAATAATAGTAGATGTCCAGCTCCAACAGTTCAACAGCACTGATTTCCAGCATGGGAACAAAAAGGGAAGAATCATATAAAAAGAGGTAGATTTAGATTCTTTCCACAAAAAGCCCCGGAACAATACGAGCAGGGCTTTTACCCTCTCAAATCACCAGAAGTTCAACAACACAAACAATACATTAGCCCCTGCTTTAATTGTGGACAAAATGGACTTTGGCATAAGGAATGATCATTTTCCCTGCAGACAGATACAGCCTTTTAACAGACAAATTCATGAAATATCCAGGGACCAGATCAAGCAAAAAGACACCCCTGGCCTTGGAGTACAGCTTGGCAGCCATTGGCTTGGAAATAAGATCATTAAGAGAGCCATAAACAGAAACCACAGTTAATTCCTCTGGCATCATTTGACCAGAGAGATCACTTTGTTAATATTATAGTATGTAACTTTTCTCTTCCCTTTCTAGTTGAAACAGAAGCAACTAGATCTATAATCATTTCATCAAATGCTGAACATCTTCCGCTATCCACAAAGATGGTTTGAAGTGTGAGAGTCTCTAGAGTCCCTCTGGATTTTCCATAGATAAAGCCTATTCCCATTCAAATTGGTTTATTAATAGAGCAACATGACTTTATTGTAAAAAAAAACTGCACTGTTAAATCTTTTAGATATTTATTATGCAAATTGCAATGTACTGACTCTTGTATTCCATATGAAGTTTTTTCTTGACATTCTAAATTAACCCTCTCCTTTGGGTCTGCATTCCTGCTAATGTTTGTGCAGGCAAAGATACTCTGTTTACAGTACTGACATGAGAACAAGCCACATGTATCTCTGACTTGGAAGAGTTAGAGAGCATTCCGCCACAGTTTTGGACTACCCATATTAATGCAGTAGGGCCAATAAAAGATGCTGAACCTGTAAAAACATTTTAAAACCTTATGAACACCTGCCTATGGTAGTTCAGCATCTGTTGTCAACAAAAGCAAAAAAAAAAAAAAAAAAATCAAACCTGTAAATTTTGCAGTTTCAACAACAAGAAATAATTTTCCCAGCTCAAAGCCCATGTAATAAACCTATATTACCAGTTTAACAAACAAAGAAAAATCTATAGATTTGCTCAAAATTTAAGAGAAGTTAATGCAGTAGTAGTACTAATGTTTACTTTTCCTGTAGTACCTAATCCTACTACCACCTTTTCAATGATAAATATTTCTTCTGCCATCTTCTCTATCCCCATACATCAATCAGTGTTTCTTTGCATTTGCATATAAAGGACAGCAATACACATCCACAAGATTACCACAAGAATATATAAAAATTGCCTACTCAATTCTCCTAAAAAATAAAAAATAAAAAAAAGACAAACTTGATACAGTATGTAGACAATTTGCTTTTAGCTTCAAGTTCATATCTCAGCTGTTGGCAAGATACTGTTTTTGTTTTAACCAAATGAACACAGTTAAGATTCAAGGTTAATAAAGAAACATTACAGTTATGGAAACCACAAGTTCAATACTTGGGACATCTTATTTCAAAAGGTTCTAGACAAATTGTACCCTCATGCATTACTGCTATACAAGCTGTGCCACACTCCACAACATTAAAACAGTTACAGGCTTTCATGGGATTAACACATTACTGTCAACAATAACTCTCTAATTATGCAGAAGTAGCAAAACCCTTGTTAACATTATTTAAAAAATACCCCTTAAACCATAGCTCCCTTTTCTGTGAACACTCACAATAAAATTCTGATGATGGGATAATTAAATGAAAATGTGGTGGGAGGTTGGCATAATGGTTAAGGTGTTTACCTTACAAACATAAGGTGCAGCGTCTGATTCTCACATGGGGTATGTGGCTAGGCTGAAAATGGCCCACAAGGGCAGTTAGCCTACTACTAACCTATGTGTCTGCTCAAGTAACTGAATTTGTAGCTATCACTGAAGTATGCAAATTATAAAAGGACAAAACAGTAACAATTTTTGGAGAGAAAGGGGTACTTAATATCAGCAGGGAAAGTTATTAAGAATGCTGTTTTTGTTCATGAACTATTAAATGCACTTTTATTGCCAAAGAAGGTAGCAGGTAGCAGTGGTTAAATATGCTAAACATAAGACTGATGATTCATACAATTCAAAAGGCAAAAGTTTTGCAGATACGGTGGCCAGACAAGCTTCATTGTCTTATCCTGTTCAGGTTTCATTTTTGCAGAAATTATATAAAACTAACGTACCTGTTGTTTTTACAGGAATTGTTTTAATTTCAAGACCAGACAAATGACTCTAAAAAGCATAACGTGGATCTGTGATGGCTGCAGCCACTCTCTGGATCTACTGTAGTTTGACCCTATCATTTGATTTGGAAAAACTGCTTTAATAAAACAAATGTTGACTGATTGGTATGTCCCTTTCCTTTCAGAGGTCATTCAACATTATATCAATAGATGTCTTGTTTGTTTAGACTGCAATGCTTCAAAAATGCTCCTATTCTTACACGGTCTCTGAAAAAGCTGCGGGGAACTTTTTGTTGCATACAGTGGGATTTTATTGAACTTCAGAATGAACAGAAAAAAAAATAAATATGTTTTGAAAATTGTTATTTTTTTCCAACTTAAATAGGACATGTTGAAGAGACAAATATGTTTCTCAGAGAATTTGCCATTCTCTGGAACAGGGAACAGGCTCCCTTTCCATCTGAGCAGAGTTTCTCACTATCCCTATTTAGTTGCAGCTTGGAGCAATGAATGGGTAATAAGAAATTCAACCCTGGTATGTCTCCTATGTCTATGATGGACAGAGGCAGTCAGTAAGTCATCCCCTATAAATTAAATATAAATCAAAGTTGTGGGTCACATTTGGGTTGCCAGGCTAGGCGTTTAAGGGTCATAGTGGTCATTAGCCTGGAATACGCCCCCTATGAATCTATGAAGCTATATGGGAAGAAAATGAAATTATGGAAGTTAAAGTAAGTGAGGCTGATGTGAAAAGAAAAGAATGATATGAGTTTTAGAAAAACACTTTTGGTTTATCCATGGAAAGAATTAAAAGAAGATGAAAAAGGCAGTACAAGAGAGAGGGAAAAGGCCTGAAATTGTTTACGAAGCAGAGGACTTTTGTGGAGAAATTTATTAAACAAATTACCAGTGAATGGGAATAGTAAATATAAAGTGATGGAGGAAAGGCAATACATTGAATGTAGTGAAGAAAAAAAAAAAAAAAAAATCACTGTTTTTTTAGATTGCAAAAAAAAATAAAGAATTTTGAAAAGAGATTTAAATGTTAAATATAAATATGATATTATATGGGAAGTATGATAAAAAAATGTGATATTGATAAATAGGCTAAAATATTGTTAGTGACAATATGGGTTCTCAGGAAAAAACATCTGAGGATTTGTTATTTAACAAAGAAATAGAAGAGAATGATATATTAGCTGAAATAACATAGTTGTAGAAGAAAGGGTAGGGGATGTAGGGTAAATATAAAAGAAAAAAGAATGAAAGAAAGAATTATTGGCAATATTGTAGCTGAGGGCCTCACCAGTTGCTTTCGTGCAGAAGTGGGCGTGTCGCAAATTGAGTGGCAACCTGGTCTGCATATTACTTGGGGTTTTCGTCAAACTGGCAATAGATTCTATATATATATATATATTTTTTTTTTACATTTTAGGTCGATTAAAACTTGTCGTTATGCACAATATGTGCATATCAAAGTTCAGTCATGCTGCAACACCCTGTAATACTTAAAGACTTAACCCCACAATTGAGTGAAAGAAAGAAGAAGCGGTTACACTTCAGTTACGATTGCGTGCTGTACTGACAGCACATAACCGTTCAAAGTGTCAATATGAGATTTTGATGACTGACTATTAAAAGCACTGTGACAACGTAAACACTTTAGTTTAAATAAGAAGCTATTATGTTGTATCAAATCCATAATTTAGCAGTTGGCAGTCCTCTTAAGAAACTGAAATACCCCAAGGTCGAGAAAGTATTTTTTTTTTTTTGTTTAAATGTCAGTTCACGCCATACCGGTAATTAACTTTCAGTTTACTGTTATATTTACTATCCTATTACAACGTCAAGTACACTTTTTTTTTCCCTTCCGTTGTACATTGGGAGGGAATGCATATTCATGACTGACATATCGAGGGGGTGGGTTTTGGGTGTGGCTTGCTACTGCGCATCTGGTGATGCCCTCAACTACAGTATCGCCAAATTATTTAAGCACTTTTGAGATGATAATGTGTAAATAATTTTAAGTAAGAATGCAAAAACAAATGAGAGTGCAAACAACTGATTTAAAAATTTTTGTGCTATAAAATTAATGTAAATTTTAATAAAGCATCTCTACTCTTTTGATAAATGGCATGTGTTCTTTTATATCCACCTGAGCCACCATCAGCTCAGGAAGATGAGGCCTCGATTTACTGTCTCATCTGAAGGATGACACGCTCAAGAGTGCAGCACCCCCCCATGTCCTGCACTGCAGGGTCAGTACTGGAAATCTCTGTTAAGACTATGTTTCATGTTAGGGTCTAACAGCAGATAGTAGTGGTTGGGAAAGGAGGACCAGCAGAAGGTAAAACAACTGACAAACAGAAAGTGGGGCAGAATGAGATGGTTAAAAGCTGTTAAAGCCATTACTTCTACAAAAGAGCACTTTGTTTCTGCGTGCTGTGAGTGACACTTGTCAACTGTCCTTAATGTTGTAGAATGATGCTGATCTTGCTTTATATTTTTGCCCTGTCCCTCGAATAATTTTTGATTTTCTGGTAAATCACTAAGGATTAATGTCTGTCAAAAATGCCAGACATTAGAGTTTCATAGTTTTTATTATGAGAAAATGCATGTTATTCTATTAACTTTTTAATTGAAGAAAAACAATATTTAAAAACTCTCTGATTTTGATCCTTTATCCTTTCAGTATTTTTGGATTTGTACAGAATTCTTAAGGAAAGACATTGAGAGGTATACTTTGTGTTTGACAGTACTAAGTGATTTACTGCCTTTTGAAGCCAGTAAAACACTTTGCACTTCTACACTTTCTCTCTCTCTCTCTTTTTTTTTTTTTATAATTGGTAGTACATAAAACAGATAAAGCTCCATACACTACAAAGAATTATGACTGCATGACTGATCATAATCTTTTGTTATATGCTCTCAATATGGATGCAAAGATTCCCCACTCGAGCTTCACTTTTGGGGTGAATTTCTTGGCATCTGTGTCTAGAACACAAACTAAGCTGGTTATGATTAGCAACACAGTCATAATCCTCTTTGTTTTATTTTCTATTTGGCTCAATTTAAATTTTAGGGATTAGTCAAGATTTTTACACAGAATAACTGTAATGCTTATATTTGTGAACTATCTATTTTTGGCGATAGGAGTGCATGGGTTATAACTATGTATAATTCTAGTTGCAACATGCAGGAAGACAGATTTATTTATTTTTTGGTAAGTTGCAGAATGAGATAGCACAGACATAAGATGTTTTGACTAATGATTCATAGGTTCATAGGTAGGTACTAGGCTATTGGCCCAAGGGCCTATGTAAGCCTAGCCAGCAAGGTTCCATAGCTTATGCCACCCAAAAAAGTTATTTTCCTGGGCCACTATCCAGCAGAGACACAGAAGTGATTCCCGGGGTGTATTTCCTATTTCCCATCCACTCATCAGGATTTTTCTTGAAGAGTGCTAATGAAGAACTTTGCTTGACATAGATGGGCAGCTTGTTCCAGAGTATAGGAAGTATCTGGGACAGGAATCTATCCCTCCAGCATGTCCTGTTTGTTGTGGTGACAAGGTTTAGGTCTCTAGAGCATGTAGCTCACAGGGATTGGGATTTCTTTAGGTGTAGCATGTCCAACAGCTCTGGGTTTGGCATAGCTTTATATGTTAGGCAGAGATCACCTCGGAGTAGGCGATATGCTACGGAGTAAAGCTGGAGTTTTTTGAGGCAGTCAGTGTAGGGCATTTGTTTGAAGCCAATAATCTTCTTTGTGAGGTACTTCTATGGCCTTTCCAGCTGCTGCAGATGTCTTGTGAGGTACATTCCAAAAGGGGCATTGTACTCTATAATGGGTCTAATGAGTGACGAGTAGAGGGGAACAATGAACTCTTTTTTCCTGGATGAGAACCCTTTTATGATGAGGTGTGCCATGTAGAAGGACTTCCTGACTACTGTGGTGATGTGACTATCAAAGGAGAGACTACTGCCCACCTGGGTCCCAAGGTCTCTTATCACACATTCAGTGTTAAGTAGATTGCTGCCTATGTGGTAGTTCATGGGTACAGAGTTTTTACTAAAGGGGATGACACTGCACTTTTTGGCATTGAGCTTGAGGCCATGGCTCTGACACCAGGCATCTGTCTCAGTGAGGCCCTTCTGTAGGATGTCCACATCATTTGGGGACTTGACTATGTCTCCTAGTTTGCAGTCATCTGCGAACTTCGTTAGCCAGAGGCCTTCTGTGTTAGCCTGTACTTCAGAGAAGTAGATACCAAACAGGAGAGGTCCCAGGACGGAACCCTGTGGTACTCCACTTGTCACTGCTTTGAGGTCAGATTTGGAGTCTGCAACTTTTACAGTGTGGGTGCTGTCAGTGAGCCAGTTGGCAACCCACCTTGTAACGTAGGGATTTATACCAAGTTTAGTGAGTTTAGCTATAATTCCAGAATGGGGGATGGTGTCAAAAGCCTCGGCGAGGTCAAGATAGGCTGTGTGAACCACCTTACCCTCAGTAATACTTTACTTCATATTTCATGATAATACTTGCATCTGGGAGCAGACCATTCCCCTTTCCCCCACTGTCATTACACATTTATGCTCCTTTGTAAGGGCAGATCCCACCTTCACTTCCCCTCTGCTGCCCTATTGCTACTGCACACAACACAACTGGTGCTATACAAAATCACTTTTACATAAAAATTACATCATATAAATTAATGGTTAATTAAAAAGATGCATTTGCATCTCATTACAGTATTTCTAAAGCAACAGAGGGAAACGTATTTGTTTCACATATTTGCATCAGGCCTCAGTTACTGCAGAAAATGCTGAACTGCTTGCATATGAGCCAAGATGGGAAGAGTTATAGTTATTATTTATTTATTTATTTATTTTATATTTGTTTACCGAGATAGTCAGACTGAGCTGTTAACCCTTTTTCATCGGAGGCCCTGGGGGGGGGGCACATTACAATTATATATTCAACAGTATTGTATGAAATATAAAATAAAAATAAAATATACAGATAGTTGAAATAAAATTAGAAAAACTATATATGGGGAAAATTGCAATAACAGATTAAATTCACATATGAGTTGCACATACAAAAAATTCACTTGTAGCACAATCTAATAAAGCAGTACAATAACAGGATGAAATAACTATATTAAATAGGTGCAAATCAGAATATTTTAATATGTTAATTGTAGCTTATTTGCTTAAGAAGTTGATCTCGTACTTGTCCTTCATAGACTCTATCACCTTACTTTAATCCCTTGGTCCATCTACTCAAAGCACCCAAACCCCCTTCCGGCTCTAATGCAAATTATAGGACCCAAATAAAACAGTGTACAGCAAGTATCTTTAGAGTATGTATCAGCCATGGTCAACCCATTGCTGGTGGTTACTGAATCATGCAACAGCTAATCAGAAGTGATTGGCATACATCTCAGCTAATGAGCTCTATACTGGGGAAAGCTGGCAATGGAAGGGGATAGCACGGTATGGAAATATGCTTCTGAATCTCAGTCTGACACTTTTGGGGTTATGCTAAGAATATGTATGGCTGTACAACCCTTTGATGAGGTCTCATCTTTTAACATTACTGATCACAACCTGCATATGATTCCTAGGTTAGCATTCATCATTTATGTCCATAACACTAAAAGTAATTAGGGTTTAGCAACAGGGACAGTCACTGGGGAATGTTCTGCTTCAGGAGTCTCAGGGCTTTTCTCAGGAATGGATACTGCTGATGGAATGTCCTCTGGAACAGGAACATTGGACAAGTCACTCTGAGAACTAGTCTTTGTCACAGGCAAGATGCTGTAACATTTGTTTGGACACTGGTAACAAATGCTTCCGATTTTGTCTGAATTCCAGTCCTTGTGATTCCACAATACTTGATCTCGGCTCTTGACACAAACTTTTCACAAATCTGATGTGATCAAAACCTTCTGACATCTGCATCCTCAATATCTCCCCTTTTTTCAATGAACTGAGCAATTTGCTGGTTTTATCATAGTAAGACTTCTGGGACAAATGCTTTTTCAACAGTTGGGCTCTTACTGCTTTGTTGTTCTTAGCACATGAAACCAATAAATTACTGCTGATTGTTAATGTGGTTCTGGTTTGTCTCAATACAAGTCTCTGGGCAGGTGAACCAAGAAGATTATCACGAGGAATGTTTCTGCGGTATTGTCACATCTGGATTTCTTAACAGTTGTTTTGCACTTTGAACTGCACGTTCAGCCAAGTCATTTGACTGAGGATATTCAGGACTACTTATAATGTGAACAAAGTCCCACTCCTCTGCAAATTTCTTGAACTGCTGACTTGTAAACTGCACCATTGTCAGAAATAACTCTGTGGACTACCATGGACAGAAAAATGTTGCTTCAACTTAGTAATGACAGTACTGGAAGCTAAGTTGGGAATAGATCAATTTCAAACCAATTTGAATAAGAGTTTACTAACACCAAATAATGCTGACCATTCCATTCAAAGATATCTGTGGCTACTGTTGACCAAGGTAGTTCAGGAATCTGGCTTAACTAAAGTGGTTCTTTTTGTTGATGCGGCTTTGTACTATTACATACTGAACAAGATGAAAGTACTTTCTCAATATCACTGTACATAGAAGTCCAAAATACTAGACCTCTCTCCCTTCTTTTGGTAGAATCAGTTCCTGGGTGGCCACGATGCAAAATCTTAATATACTGTTGTTGCAAGGACTTTGGAACAATCACTTTACGACCTTTCATAATTATACTATTGTCTGACAAAATCTCATCTCTGTATGGAAAATATGGTTGCACCTCTACTGGTAAACAAGATCGCTTGGAAGGCCATCTTTGACTGATAAAGTGGTTGAGCTTCTGGAGAATTGGATCTGAAGCTGTGTGAGTTCTTAAATCATCAAGATGTGTGGAAGAAAAATGACTCACTTCCAATGTGCAACTCATATGTGAATTTAATCTGTTATTGCAATTTGCCCCATCATCACAAACTATTCTCTACCTCAACTAAAACCCTCTCTCTGAAACCTCTGCTAAACCCTAACAAATACCTACTATACAAACTTTACAGTCCAAAACTGATCACCTGCAATGTCCTAGCCTTATCTGGAGACATTCATCCTAACCCTGGCCCTTGTCCCAGTACAAACTACTCCATCCCTCCATCCTCCTCCTCACCTACAACAAATAACACTCCCCACCCTTCCTGTCCCCCTCCCACTTCCCCCCTTAATACTCTGAAAATCTTCACTATCAATGCCCAGAGCCTTAACAACAAATGTCACCATCTACAAGCCTGGATTAATCACAATAAACCCGACATCCTAGCCATCTCTGAAACCTGGCTAAAACCCCATACCACTGACTCTGAAATATTACCTCCTGGTTACCACATCCTCAGAAGTGACCGTTTAAACAAAAAAGGTGGTGGCTCTGCCATAATTTACTCTAATCATCTCTCTCTAATACCCCTTCAAATTCCTACCCCTAATTTCAGAAACTCTGAAATCACAGTTAGCCTTCTCCGATTAAATAAACACAAGAATAGCTGCTTCATATCTTTATATATCTCCCCTGGCAACAATATCTCCACCCTTGAAGATATTCTATACTGGTCCTCAACTCAAATAAAATATGAAACATATATTCTAGGTGATGTCAATATCGACTGGAATAAAATCAACTCACCATCACCCTCACTTTCCATTAACCTTCTAAACTTCACCCAAGTAATCTCCTCAACTACTCGCCTAACAAAAACCACCCCCAGGGTCCATCTTAGACTGGATTCTAGTCTCCCATCCAAACAAAATCACTCTCAGTGGCACTATCCCTGACACCTTCAGTGACCATCTCCCTGCCTTCATCCATCGATCAAACAGCTCCACCCAACACCAACACCTCTACATTCAAACGCGTAACCTCAGTAACTTTAACCCCTTAATTTTCTCTAACATCTTCAAACAAATCAACTGGCAACCTCTAAATATCCTCCCACTTGACAATGCTGTTGAACACTTCAATTCCATCTTCCTAGATACTCTCAACTCCCTAGCCCCTCTAAGAAATAAGCGAATCAAAACTAACTCTGCACCATGGTTGACCAAAGAAACTAAACAAATCATGCATCACAGAGACAAGTCCTGGAAGCTCTACCAGAAAAATAAACTATCCTCTACCTTACTTCTATACACCCAACTCCGCAACCAAGTAAAGAAATTCATTACCAAAGACAAAAAAAAACTACTATGTTAAACTTCAGTCCAATAACAATAAAAACCCTAAACAATTTTGGAAATCAGTCAATTCCCTTCTTCATCCCGGATCTCAATGCAACCCCTGCCCCAACCCTAATCTATCTGAAAATGAACTTGGCTCCCACTTCAATACCTTCTTCACTGAATCCATAGCTAAACTAACCAAAACGTTTCCTAATAACAACCTACCTAACTTCCTTTCCTCTCCACCCAGCAACCCAAACAATAATCCCCTCAATTTCAATTTCAAACCTGTATCCACATCTTTTATAAAAAAGCTTCTCTCCAAGCTAAAGCCAGGTTCTAATGCCCCTGACAACATTCCCCCTTCCTTCCTCAAACATGCAGCTGAAGGTATCACCCTTCCAATTAGTATTCTGATTAATAGATCCTTAACTGAGTCATACGTACCCAAACGTTGGCGTTCAGCCTACATCCTACCTCTTCACAAAGGAGGCAAAAAGACCTCTATTTCTAACTTCCGCCCTATCGCCCTACTCTCTCCAATATCTAAAATTCTAGAAAAATGTGCCCACCACCAATTCTTACCCTATCTCATTCAAAATCACCTCCTTACACCCACACAGCATGGCTTCCGTCCCGGCTACAGTACCATAACTGCACTATTATCCTTCTTAGAAACTATCAATCAAGCTCGAGACTCTGGACTCATTGTATCCACAATATTGCTAGACCTTTCAAAAGCTTTTGACACCATCTCCCACACACACCTTCTTCATCATCTGGCTAATCTCAAACTCTCCCCAAACACTCTTTCCTGGTTCTCCAGTTACCTATCTGACAGATCTCAAGCAGTCAAATGGAAGAACTCATTCTCTTCCTTTTTGACTACATCTACTGGCGTTCCTCAGGGATCCATCCTTGGACCCATGCTTTTCAACATCTTCATAAACAACCTTCACACCTTCATCCCTGACACCACAGTCATCCAATACGCAGATGATTCTACCTTGGTCTGCTCTGCCCCAAACCTTCCTGAACTCCAGACCAAAACCCAATTAGCCTTTACCACCACAGAGAACTGGATGCACCAAAACCACCTTTCTCTCAACTCCAATAAATCCAAGATACTAATTTTTCTCCCCTCCAAATTTTCCTCTGTGGACAAAAACACTTTCAATGTTCTCAGCCAGACTAACACTGCCATTGAAGTGGTCCCCTCTGCAAAACTCCTTGGCATCACCATAGACGAACACCTCAAATTTGATCTTCATATACAACATAACATAAAGAAAACCCACCAAAAGCTAGGTTTGCTATATAGGAACAATCACTTCCTTTCAAACTCCACTAGGCATACCCTGGCAACATCCTTCCTCCTACCTTCCCTTCTATACGGAGCCCCTCTCCTAACCAACTTGTCTGCTACCAACACCTCTAAGCTCGAAGCTTGCTATAATAAGATCTCTAAATTTGCCACCAAATCCAAAACATCAAGTCACCACTGCCACAGCCTTCGTTCACTGAACTGACTAGAACTCCCTAATCACCTAGACTATCTACAACTAACCACCGCTCACAAACTAATATTCTCCCCTAATAAATGCCCAGCCTTAAAGGACATCCTTCCTCCATACATCCCTAACAGATCACTGAGATCCAAAAACCAAAACCTAATCTCCATTAGTAAACCGAAACGATCAACTGGCCAGCTTTTACTCTCCTTCTCACTAGGTAAAAAATGGAACTCTCTGCCTACTTCACTTAGGACTATACCCAACACTGAATCCTTCAAAACTCAACTTTTTCTTCACCTATCCTCCAAATGGAAATGCTCCTGCTTTCACCCCACTTAAATTCCATAGTGACCCCTAACTAAGCACTCCTACTACTACTCCACTATACTCTCATACTTATTCTAATTTCTCAAAATAACTACAACTAACAGACTTTAAGTGAGTGTAAGCATATAAATATTGATTAAAAAAAAAAAAAAAAAAAAAAAATCTGCCATCAAGTTCTCTGCAACTCTCAAATGTATTAACCCTACTTGTTTTTACAAACTATATTGTATGTATTTTTTCTTTGTAATCTTTATTTGCATTCTGTAACCTATATTGTATTATACTGTTCTTGGAGCTTTATTCTGTAACCTATATTGTATTATACTGTTCTTGGAGCTTTTCTCCCCGGGCCTCCACTGAAAATGGGCACTTCATGGCCCAGTGGACTTCCCCGGTAATCAAACTGAAATAAATAAATAAATAAATATAAATAAATATGACCTCAAAATAAAGCTGCTCCTTGTTATGCTGTTTTGTGTTTCTTCTGGGCAATCTAGATGAAAGTATAAGCAAGATAAAGAAGTTTGCCTTTTGTGTAAACAAGACTGAAATTGTACTTTTGCAATTTGAGCATCATGTGTTGTAGTCTAGCTGGATCAGTATGCAGAGGCTTTCTCAAAATAGTAACGAGGTTGGTGATCAATTTTGTTCTGAATAGGTCGACCATAAATATAATCACGGAGCTTCAAACATGCAAATACAATTGCTAAGAGCTCTTTCTCAATCTGGGCATATTGCATCTCAGTCTGCGTAAGAGTTCTCGATGCATAGGCTACTGGTTTACTCTTTTGAAGAATGACTGCACCTAGACCAAACTTAGAAGGATCACAGGAAAGTGAAACTGGTATGTGAACATCATAGCAGCTAAGAGTTGGAGCGTTGGCAATTTTCCCTTTCAGGCCATCAGATACTCTTTGGTGCTGTTGTGACCATATCAGATTGCATATTTGCATGTCAGCTCTCTGAGCAGTGCTGAAATTTGGCTTAAATCTGGAATGAACTTACCTAGATAGTGACCATGCCAAGAAGACATTGTAGGGCTTGAACAGTATCTGAAGCTGGCATCTCCAGAATTGCTGTTTGCTTTGAAGGATCTGGTCATAAGCCTGAACTGGTAAACAAGTGACCAACATAAGTAACTTCTCGTAGCCTGAATTTGCATGTCTGAGGATTCAGCTTAAGATTCACTTCACAGGCTTGTTCCTGAACTTTCTTGAGGTTTTTATCATGTTCGACTTCAGCATTGCCTCCTACTAGAATATCTCTACTATAATAGCACAGGGATAGTCAGAAAACATTTGCTCCATTGCATGCTGAAAGACTTCACTTGCAGAATTTATTCCAAATGGCATTCTCAGGAATCTGTATCTTCCAAATGGCATACCGAATGTGGTTAAAAATGAAGATTTTTGGTCCAGCAAAATTTGACAAAAGAATTCACTGCATCTGGGACAGAAAAAACAGTGGTATTTGGCATGAGGACAGCAACTTCGACTGTGCGCATTGGGTGATGAGGTCTTTTTAATGCTTTTTCAGATCTCTTGGATCAATACGTATTCTGATATCATCTGAGCTTTTCTTATGAACAACCACCATGTAGGATACCCATTCAGTAGGTTATTCTACTGGACAAATTACTCCTAGATGAACCATTTTGTCTAGCTCCGCTTTGACTCTGCTCTGCATAGGTACTGGAACTTTCAGTGCTGGTCTGATAACTGGGCTGACCTCTGGGTCTAACTTCATAGAGTACACAACTGGCAGTTTGACTAGTTTGTCTGCAAAAATATCAACATACTCAGAAAAAATAGTTTGGGTGAAATTTGAGCTGTTGTCATTCAGGCTTACATGGTGGACTTCTTTATTAAGTAAAAGCAGTCCCATTTCAAACTGTCTCTGAGGCCTAATAATGACTGCACATGTCTCTTGACCATGAAAAATTGCAAGACATAGCTGTTCCCAGCAAAGTAACATGAAAGCACTACTGAGCCTGCAGTTTGAATCTCTTCACCATCATAAGTAACAAGCTTTGTCAAATCAGGTTGTTCTGCAGGTTTTACTGTAGCAAACATTTCTGCTGACATAACATTGCACGTTGACCCAGTATCTACTTTGAGTTCTACAGGACTCCCATTAATCCAAACAGCACAAAAGATCTCATTCTTTGACCACAAATCTACTATGTTGACACACCATCAACGTAAAAAGTAGGGTTGCACCTTTCTAATTGATTAACTTACCTCTTGGAATACCCTCTTTTAATAAAATAATATGCCTTATTTTATTTACAAAACCTTTTGAAATGATTCCACTTACTGCAAGAATGACACTACTGACTAAAAGCTAAGCAGTTTTCTCTTTGTGGTTCATGATTACCACCACAATTATGACAGTTGACTATAAAGCTGGATGGGGGATAATGTTTTGACTTTGCTGACTAACCCTTATGCTTCACCGAACATGCTCTGGAATTTGCTGGAAAGACTTAGGGTTTCCCAGGGACTGTTACAGGACCTGCAGTAGATGCCATGTGCTTGGGCCTGTTTCTTTTAACCACGTGCATCATACTAGCAACATGAGCTTTGTCATTGTGCCTTCCCCTTCTATTTTCATTTGTAAGCATACTTGTGTGCTTTTCTGTAAGCTCCTATATCTGACAAATCTCAATGGCCTTATTTAACATCAAATCACTGTCTCAAAGCAAAATGTTTCTCCATGTGTCATTATTAATACCATACACAAGTCTGCCCTTTATTAACTGATCTTTCAAATCACCACATCTGCACATTTTAGCCTTATTTCTCAAGTCAGTTATATATGCTGCAAAAGTTTCACCAGGCTTTTGATCACTTGTGTAAAACAAGTGTCTTTCCATTGTAATATTCATTTGGGGGTTACGTATTTCTCTAAATTTACATTTTAAGCACTCTGGGTCTTCCCTTGTTTCAGCCGGTACCACGATATGGCAGTCTCCGCCCTCCCCTGCAAACACAGCAGGTGCATGCACAAATGAACGCTCACTTTCAATAGACTCTGAACCAGCTAAAGTAAGCAGAATATGTGCCCTTGTATGTGGGTCTTTGTCAGAAAAAGCAGCCTGTATAAAAATATATTCCTGCTCAAACACTCTCCAACTTTCTGCAATATTGTTATCAAACACAAGTGGTGCGGGTCTGTGAAATCCTTCTGTCATGCCCGCAGATTATAGTAAAAAACAATGCAAATGGCCCTTCTATTTATGTACAAACATTCATACACACCAGGTACTTGCAATAATATTCAAATGCACAATAAACTTTGAAATACTGTCCTCTGTGAAATATGCTTTGAAACAACTGTACTTTGTGAAACATTCTTTGAAATGACTGTACTTTGTGAAATAACTGCAGTGTAAAACTGAGCACACAAATGATTTATACACTTTGGACACTTTGAATAGCTTTAGTTAATAAAAAAGTACCACATAGTGGAAAAATATGGCCATTTCCCTTGTTTTATGCATGTTATGCATGTTATGAGATTTAGATATTGTTTCAAACATTTTCATAATTATTTCAAATATTTTATCAATATGTCACAGTTTTGGACATTTTATTTAATAAGAAAGTTGTTTTGAGTGTTCTGAGTGCTTCATTTTATATTTGTAACAAAATAAATCTTTTAAGCAAGTTTTACTACCTGGAAATTGTTTCTGACCTGTTTTGTGAGTCATTTGAGCAGTATGGATGATCCTCTCCTGTATATTCCTCCAACATTAACTGTTTGCCTCATGGCTGTAACTCTGGATCCCATTCTGACACCATGTAGCTCTTCTTATGTGCATTAAGAAGATGATGATGATTGAGTGTTCGTTTAAGTAGTTTATTGTATACAAATACAGGGCTGGCAACTCGGTATGTAAAAATCTACTGCCAATCATTAGCTGTGGCGACCCCTAACCGGGAAAAGCCAAAAGATACAACAACATTGTATACAAATACATCAGGATGGATGGCAGAAACATTAAACTTAAATGAACTATCTAACAAACTGACTGACTACATACTTACATGCTCATAGTCTGGCTGCTCACTAAAATGGTACTCTTGCTTGCAAATGATCAGTACCCATATGCACTGCTGACTCACTGGAAAGCTTCTTAAAGGTATATCACACACTCTAATCTACAAGTACCTCCAGGGCACTCCTAAAAAAGAGACACTTGTACCTGGAGGGTTTACCCAGATAGCAAATGAATAACATAAACAAAAAGTAAATATACAGCTGTACTTGGAGGAGATCAGGGTCACTCCCTTCTTAATCGAGGCTGTCATTCAAGCTAAATGAGCGCAACGATTCCACTTCTGTTTCATTATAATAAGTAGTTAATGTCTGAATCTTCCCAGCCAATGATCTAGGCAGTCATGAATCATGATTCAGTCACAGTAATCAGCAGCCTTATTATTGCTCTTATGTTTCCATGATTTGACGTTTTTGCTATATGTATTCATTTTGTTTACAAACTAGAAACATAATATTTTTGAAGAGTTCCTATTAATGCAGTTATCTGTGCACTTTGGTTTTCTAACCCTGGATGGATATAAGGCCTTATGTGAGAATTAGGAAGTTAATACAGCTGTCTTATAAAGTAGCACAGACAATACAGTTATGTCTGACAGTTAGCTTACAGGATTAAGGCTCTGAGCTGTTTTCTGTAATCATGGATAAGGAGTTGAATTTCTTCCAGTTTCATTTGCTTGCTATGCAATTCTGGCAGACAGTGCACCTAGGCAAGTGGGAAAAGGGATGCTTGTATCTAGTGGGCTTACCTAGCTAACAAATAGATTTAATAAAAAAAAATAGTACCTAATACTAGCTCTATAACAGATTGTTTTATTTTCATTTTTTGACAGATTCACAGAAAACTGTACTATAGTATATACAGCAACATACTGTGACAGCAATTTATACTATGTACATGAGGCCCAGGACTTATGTCATGGGAATGCAATACAAGTGATTTGTCAAACTTAAGTGTTCTGGTTTTGTTTTGAATGTGTTGCAATGGCAATATTCCTTACTGTAGTGTTAACTGTTATGTGTGCTTTCTTTGGTGGAATTATTTATTTCTTAACTGAAACTGTCAAGCCAGAGCTTCTGCTGGCATTCTGAAACTTATTTTTCTGTGACACTAAGCCCACACCCAGCATGATGTCATGTTAGGTAACATTGCTAGAGATGGAAATATTGAAGTATGGCAGGCTTTTTTCAGGTACTTGCTCTTATTTTTACCTGGGTTTCAAGTGTGAGAGGATAACAACAATGTAAATGCAGTCACAGTCAGTTTTTAATCAAATCAGTATTGTACTGGGTGTTTTACTGTGTTATACAGCAGTACTTTTCAAGATGTTAACTGTTCAGTTTGTGTTTTGGTACAAGAGGTTGCATCTATGTGCCACACTGTTGGTAGCCTCATGTTTGTTGCAGTTCATTTTTAAAAATGGCATGAATGCTGTATTTTGGTTCTGTGAATATAATCATTTATGTACTAATTTTAGATATTTAAGCCAATATATGTTAGTTGTGCTGTGTATACCTCTTAACTGGCCACAGTATTGCAAACTGTCCCTGACTGGTTTTCCCTAGACATGCAGAAGTATAACACAAGACCACTGCATACTTCATACACACCTATCACGTGCACATTACCATCTACTTCCATGATCTGCTCCTAGCACTGTCATCATTCTACCCTGTATCAAGATCCAAATACTTTCACAAATCAACTTGGGTTCCTTCATAAACTGCATTGCATACCTGTCCTACAGTTTTGTACTACATGTGCATCAGAAATGAAAAAAAAAGTTCATATTACATACAGAAGAATTTAAGTACACCAACTTTCACTTCCTTGCCAAAGAACAACTGTGTGTGTGTGCATGTGTGCAAGTCTACATATGTGAGGATCATTATAGTGCACATTTCTAATTTCATATCAGTAGCTAATTCTCAAACAGATCCATACATTCCATACATACCATACACATACTGTTGCCACTAAACATTTCCAAAAGCAACAGTGCAATGCTGTGAATCAACAGTGAAAACAGTAAGCATGAAATGAAAGGAACTCATTCACCAATATAAAAATATGTCTCACTTAGTAATCAACAGGAAATTCATTATATCCTAGCAGAACTCAAGACTATTAGTACTTTCCCAGATACCCTTCACTACAGTATGGAGGAAGCCACACAGCCTCATCAGCAGCAGCACTGCTGTCATCTGAACTTCTTGCTGAACTCAGATAAGGGCCATCCCTGTAAAGATTTAGAATTCCAACATCAAGAGTTAAACAACTTGGACATCACTGCTATAACTAGAAAAATGAAACAAAAACAAGAAACACCTCAGAATTGCTTCCACAAACCAAACTGACAGCCTTAGTGCAATGTCTTACATGACACTAAAGACTTCTAAAGAGAATTACATGGACATGAAGCATCAGAGAATGAAAAATAAAAGAAAAAGGGAAAAATGATCACAAATCATGAAACACTTATGGCAAAATGACAGAAGGATGCATTGCAACAAAAAACAACCATGTAGGTAAGAATAGCAATAAGTGATTTTAATAAATCATCTAAATGCTAGTATATCTTTTTTATCGTACAGTTCCTACATCATGGCTGATACAACCATAAAGCACTGTAAATATTAAATCATAAAATATATGCACATTTAAAATAATAAATAAATAAATAAATATGCATACGTGTGAGCAAGAGACATATTTTAATATCCTATTTGCTTTAGTACAATCTGCTGCTGCTACTGCGGTGGTGGTGCTGCGGTAGCGTTGTTGCCACACAGAAAGACGCTGTTCGGTTCGATTCTCAGCTAGAGTGTCTTCTGCGTGGAGACATGCGTGAATGGGCGTACCTTCATTGAAGGTTGTGCATCAGGGCTGGTAACTCAGCATGTAAAAATCAACTACCAATCATTAGCGGACCGGAGTTCCGCTGTGGCAACCCCTTACCGGGAAAAGCCGAAAGACACAACAACTATCTGCTGCTGCTGTTTGTTCATTTCTGCATTCTTCATATTCTGTTAAAAGTAACAGTAACATTATGTTTAAAAATGAAATTTTGCACAGTTCTCACCTTCTAAAATGTCAGAGAATGATGCATTGTTTTGGGGTAAATTCAGAGGTGCTGGAAGCTGTTGAAGGCTGGGGGGGTGAAGGGTAAGAGAGGCACTTAGTGATATAAAAAGGGCACATTTTTAAAAAAACTATTTACTACCTCAACATAGGTTGATTTGGGGGACATTTTAAGCTTAGCCAATTTCCCTTTTGGTGCTTGAATTAACATTTCCTGATTGGTCTTACCCATCCCATGGCTGATAATTGTATATTAGCCCTAGTGAGAATAACTGTGATCATACCATAAATAATTTGAGGGGACCCATGTAAGTGATGCAGCATTTAGGAACTTCCTCTATCCATTATTGGCAAAAGTGGCAATCCTGGGGTGCATTTTTTATTACCCATTCTTACATCTAAGTTGCATTTGAATATGGATAGGGATGAGCTTTGTTCTACTTGAATGGAGAGTCTGTTCTGGAACAGTGGTATCCTCTGTGATATATATCTGTCTCTCCACACCATTTTGTTTAAATACCTGGACTGAGTATTTCTGATGTCATTTGACTTGCTGATGTTCAGTAGGTCCATCAATATTGGGTCAGAGGATGTCTTGTATGACATCCCTCCTCTGGGCCAGTAATCAAAGAGCCTTGATCCTCACCACTGACACCAGTGAGGAATGTTCACTTGGATAAACAATAGATACACACAGTATTTCCAGATGCAGCTGTCTGCGAAAAGCATAATTTCCCCTAAGAGCACACAGAGAACACACTCCCATCCTGTGTCTAGGTTTCCCTCTCTCTCTCCAGGCCCCAAATAAGACTCCACACTGACCACAACTGTAGAGTTGAGATCTCAGCTGAGTGTTCCAAACCAAGTCCTCCACCATGCTTTCTGTGAAACCAGTGCTCTGTGTCCTTGTTCCAAGTAGCTGACGCACACACTCTTTGAGATTTGATTTTCACACACACACACACACACACACACACACACACACACACACACACACACACACACACACACACACACACACACATACCTGGGAAAGGCTGGCACAGGCTTAGCAGCTATGCCCCCCTCTGCCCAGACTATAAGGTAGATACTGCCAGCAGAACACTCCAAAAACAACTACTCTAAGGCTCTTAGAAGGTTACCCAATTATTTTGTGTCTTTCAGCTTTTCCCGGTTAGGGGTCGCCACAGCGGAACTCCAGTCCGCTAATGATTGGCAGTAGATTTTTACGTGCTGGCTTGCCGGGCCTAAAGCACAACCTTCAACGAAGGAACGCCCATTCACCCATGGCGCCACACAGAAGACGCTCTAACTGAGAATTGAATGGGCAACGTCTAACTGTGAGGCGACAACGCTACCGCAGCACCACCACCGCAGTAATACTAATAGAAGTGGTAGTGTTGGACCAATGCAGAAAAGCTTTCAGGAGAGGCAACAGTCTCACCAAATAAATATAAGTACTCTCAGAGATTAAAATATTCTCTAAAAGACCAGCCACAATGAAAAGCTTAAATATATGTAATAATAAATTATAAAAGTACATGCACATCTAAATATCTATTTACAATAAACACCAGAGATTCAGTCACAGGAAATATTAAAAATAGCACTGATGGAAAGATTCACACAGATACAGAAAAACAGTACTTAACTAATCTCACTATATTTTCCTGACTGATCTAAAGAATTACTGTCCCCTAATTCACTTTCTACAACAAGTCAAGATGAAGTGGGTGAGGGGTCTTATTCTTGTCAGGTTTTACAAACAGACTGCTGAGTGTCACTATCACATCTCTCACTCATATCTAAAATAATTTCAGCGCTGGCTTTAGAATGATATCACATCTGGTCATTTGACTCTGGTTCTCACACTACTCCCTTTACTGGAAACTGAACCCAAATCTAACACATATGTGTTATAATTCCATGCATAGAGCTTTGCTAATATGTGCTACAGCATCTGGAAGCTATAAAAACATTTCAAAGACTTCCACCCTTCCAGGGTAGCAATTAGTTCACCCCTAAGAACAGTACAGTAGGGCTCCTTGTCCTGGCTTTCACATATATTTTGTCTGTGGCTGCAACAGGAACTATAAGATACAATCTTCATGGCCCAAACCAGGTAATTTATTTTTAAAAAGTTAGCTGAACTGATATTAACTTCTTCTCTTCCAGTATCCTCTGTTGCAATATATTCATTTCAATAGTTATAATACAGTCTGACATACAGGTATATTTCTTTTCTGCTGGTAGGACCCACTGTGGTACGTTTTTAACACAAGCAGCTTTACAAATACATTTTTCAACACAAGCATCTGTACAAATCAGCTTGATATACAAATGACATATAATTCTTTAAAAACCTCCAGCTAGCTATGCTGGAATATGTTATACATCCATTGCCCTACTCTCTCTGGCATAACTAGCATTATGTCACATCATCACAGCTTGTATGCCACATACAGGTCACCTCTTAGTAGTCTGTAGGATACCGAGTATAGTGATAAGGCTTTGAGGTGGCCCATGCAAGACCTATTGTTTAGGATTGGTATCCTTTTATGTAGGTATCTCTTTGGGCATTCCAGTTGTTGCATGTGTCTGGAAAGATACATGCCAAAGTGGGCATTATACAAAATGACTGACCTAATTAAGGCTTTGTAAAGGGGACAATAACATCTCTAGATTTAGTCACAATCAATTTTTACATAAGCTGTGCATTATAGAAAGACTTTCTTATAACACTGGGCACATGTTGAGCAAAGGGTAGGTCACTGACCACACAAGTTCCAAATGCCAAACAACTGGGTGAACTCTCAGGGGGGTATTGTCAATTTGGTACTTCTGTGGGGGTATATGACTATCCAAAGGATATGATAATGTATTTTTTGGAGTGTAGTTTCAATTCATGATTCTGCCACCAATTATTGTTTGGCAAAAACCTTCCTGCATGATGGTTAAGTCATTTGGGCATTCAATAACTGCTTCTAGCTTGCAGTCATCTCAAAATCCTTTGGTATTTGCGTTTACTTCTGAGAAGTAGAAGCCAAATAGAAGTATCAATGTCAAATCCTGGGGGACTCCATTGTTGACAAGTTCCTTTCTATAGGTAGCCTCCCCTATTTTGATCTCCTGCATCCTGTGAGCCTGTTGGCAGTCCATCTAGTGATGTAAGGGTTTGTTCCCAGTTGATTCAGCTTTTCTACTATACCTGGGAAGGAGAATATGTCAAAATGCTTGGGCAGGTTAAGGTAATGTGGTGTGAACTGTTTCACCTTTATCCATTGCTTTGGTGACAAGATTAAAGCACAATATTTGCTCATGATTTTGAACCTTTCACACCTTCTTCCTGATTCTTGCCCTAAGAGGTTCAGAGATCAGAGCATATGTTTGACTGTCCCTGATTTTGCGTCACATTTTTGGTCTGTTCTTCATAAGATTTGTGGTTTGCTGGCAAATTTATGAGGCTTGCAACACTTAAATAATGATAGCCATTTGAGTTTTAGACTTCTAGACTTCATATCCTTCAGAAAATGCATGCTAATGAAAAACCTGTTATTGTAGCAACTAAGTATATAAGAACAATGTTATACTTAAAATCTGCCCCTGGTTCTGGACATTTGACCTTTTTCCTGACCCATTATGTTTTTGGGGTTATCCCTTGACCTATAAGGTTTTGAGGGTTAAATAAGAACTGTGAACAAAAGCTGTTTTCCAATTTCAAGCTCAACCTGTTGCATTTTTTTTTCATTTGTTCAATTAAATAAAACAGAAGTGCAACAAAAACTGGGCAATTTGAAAAATAACAATAATAATAAATTATCTAAATGAATGCTTAAAGTCAGGCAAGAAGCTTTAATAACACTTTCATAAGCAGAATAAAAAACACACAGTATTTTTATTGTGCTTTTAAATAAATTAATGGTTCTTGCATGACTTTAAATATCTAACAAAACTGAGGCCAGCTTGCAGTAATGAAGAACATGAGAAAAAGAAGACTTAAGGCAAGGAAGAAACTGTATTAACCTCTTCTGAAAACACTAACAGCAGAGTCAGTCATTTCAGTTTCATGCCTGCATTAAGTCTTATTTTATCATCACCATTTTCATTGCTGTCATTATTATTTTTACTGTTATTATTTCATAAATGACTGCCCAGAATGTACCTGGATGGCTGCTGCCACTTTAGTTGAGGTCCACAATCCACAGAACTGCACTGACATGTTCAACAATATGACTGTCATTAATTAACAGTAAATAACAGAAAAACATAAACTATCAGAAGTTGGAATGAAACCACAAAGTGTCAGCTGTAAAATAGTAAGTGATTTTGTTCAAACCTGTCAGTGTGCACACTGTTTTCTTATTTACTTCTACAATGGTTACTGAGATAACAAGCTCAAGATAAATTGCTTAAAGGATGACTGCACGGGTTATGGACCACACATGATTGATTGACATTCTGTTTAGTTTACTGGTAAAGCCTGCAAAGGTGACTGCAAGTCTCCAGCAAATGTTATAAAATAGCACAAACACTAATAGCCATTTGCTAAACAAACAATACAGTCTCACAATGAAAACAGACATCATGAGCAGTAAACTTCTCTGCTCTTGAAACTCACATTTATTGAAACAACATGAAAACCCACATTCTAAGAAAATGCATCTGGCCAGTGAAGGATTATGTTTACCCTCGGGTTATTTTCAAACCATAGGCTCCTTGCACACATTTTTAGGGCTATGTATACATATACATGTTCTTTGATTCACCTACCTGACTGTATAAAATTATATTCCTTATATAATTCAGCACCAGTTGTTAAAATGTGTTATAAATTTGTAGTTTTGAACATTCTTTTAATAAGCAATGAAACAAAATGTATGAACCAATAATGACAAAACTACCAATTTCAAAACATTTCAACCATAAAAACCCACTCAGATGTCTGTCATTATAATCCATCCATATCACTCAATAAGCACAATCTCTGCAGAAGTAAAAGTCATCTGAATAATTCCACATTATAGAGATCTGTAACGAAGAGGTTGCTGCTATCAAACAACTTTACACTTCAATGTTTTATCCACAAATTTAATGTCTGCTGCCCTTGAAGAATTAATTGCCTATGTTACATTAAAAAAATACTGGTAAACTGTTAATATTGCAATAGAAAATGACTGACAAACTGGCAAGTTCATAGTTATTAGGCATCTCATACAAAGGAGGACATACTAAAACTCCTAACCCCCTTAAAATGCACCACATAATTGGCAATTAAAAGGGCACTGCAGAATCAGTACTCCATCTACATGAGCAACAGTTCATAGGTTCATAGGTAGGTACTAGGCTATCAGCCCAAAGGCCTACGTAAGCCTAGCCAACAAAGTTCCCTGGCTTACGCCACCCAAGAAAGTTATTTTCCTGTGCCACTGTCGAGCAGAGACACATAAGTGATCCCCAGGGTGTATTTCCTATTTCCCATTCACTCATCAAGATTTTTCTTGAAGAGTGCTAATGAAGAACTTTGCTTGATGTAGATGGGTAGCCTGTTCCAGAGAATGGGAAGTCTCTGGGACAGGAATCTATCCCTCCAGCATATCCTGTTTATTGTGGTGACAAGATTTAGGTCCCTAGAGTGTGTAGCTCGGAGGGATTGGGATTTCTTTAGGTGTAGCATGTCCAACAGCTCTGGGTTTGACATAGCTTTATATGTTAGGCAGAGATCACCTTGGAGTAGGCAATATGCTACGGAGTAAAGCTGGAGTTTTTTGAGCTGGTCAGTGTAGGGCATTTGTTTGAGGCCAGTAATCCTCTTTGTGAGGCACTTCTGTGGCCTTTTCAGCTGCTTTTTTCCCTTGAAGCTCACAATTCTTGAAAATTAACTGAAACTCATAATCCTTTGAAAATGCACTGAAACTCATAAGTCCCTGAAAATGTACTGAAACTCATAATTAGCTGAAAATGTACTAAAACTCAAACTCACATTTATGTCAGTAGTCTGGTAGTTGGTGTAGAGAATTCATGCTCCTGTCTCCTGTAACCAAGTTACAATGTCTAGCCTTATCAGGTTAATTGACTAATCTGCTATCCGCCTAACTAGGGCATTACATACCTTACCTCTCAACCTCGTAGCATAAGAAATCTGGGCAAAGTCTAAAATAATGGGGACATACCTCTCAACCTCTTAGAGTAAGAAATTTGGACAAAACCATAAAAAAGTGATAGAAATTGGGACAATTTTTAAATATTGCTCTTACAAACTTAGAAAGTTAATAGAATAACAGGTTTTGCATTAGTATACATTTTCTGAAGGGTATAAAGTTTAAAACTCAAATGTCTGTCATTATTTTCTAACATCAATCTTTAATGATTTGCCACTAATTTGCCAGAAAGCCACAATTTTATGAAAAATGGACCAAAAATATAAGTAAAAAATCTGGACATTCTGCAGACATCTGTACACTTCAGAGGTATGATGGGGGTCAAAGGCCCAAAAATAGGGACATATATTATAAATTGCTCTTATAGACTTAGACAATTGCTAGAATAACAGCATTGGCCTTAGCATGCATTTTCTGAAGGACATAAAGCCTGAAGCTCAAATGCATGACATTATTTGGGTCTATATTAGAACATCGAAGTTACAGAACTTTGAATGTTCTAATATCGACCCCTACTAACCGAAAACTGATAACATCGAAAATTCAGAACAGCGAATTTTTTCCTAGGGAAAAAATTTGCTGTTCCAAAACACATACACACAACACAAACACACTAAACAAACAGCAATCCACACACATACACCTAAAATCTTACATCTAACCCTACACTAAGCTGTACATACACCACTATCTACCCACTTACCTTAACCCAAACCCTAAGGTCCGTCACTATCGCACACACACCTCACCCGCGCCCTAACCCTAACTCACCTAACCCGCCCTAACCCTCACATCCACACAATCACACACTTACCTGAACCCGAACCGTAACTTTCCAAAACAATGCTGAAAATAGCGAAGTGACAGGAACGGACAACCGAATTCTTTCCCTAGGAAAGAATTCGGTTTTCTGAAACTTCTCTATTTTCAGCTTTCACTTATTAGGGGTCGATATTAGAACATTCGAAATTCTGAAACTTCGATGTTCTAATATAGACCTTATTATTTAGTTATTTCAGTCCTTAGTGATTTGCCAGAAAACCACAAATGTTGTGGAATAGGCCAGAAATATGAGGCAAAATGAGGGCATTCTGCAAAATTCTGGACAGTTGAGAGGCATGCATACCAATCAACCTCTTAGTGCAAGAAATCTGGAGAAAGTCTGAAATAATGGGGATACAATGCCTGAAAATGGAGATAGATTTTAAATATTGCTCCTTTTAACTCAGAAAGTTGCTAGAATAGCAATATTTGATTTAACATGTATTTTCTGAAAGATATGAAGTCTGACGCTTATATATATGTCATTATTTAATCTCTTCAGTCCTCTCTGATTTGCCAGAAAACCACAAATTTTATGAGAAACAGACCAAACTATGAGGTTGAATCTGTACAGTTGAGAGGTATGTTAAACATACACACAGACGCACACACACACACACACACACACACACACACACACACACACACACACACACACACACACACACACACACACACACACTTAAATTCTGAGCGTGAGCGTGGAATCTGTTTACATTTGCATTGGTGTGTGTGCTCCATGGTCCTCCTTAAAGCTGTAAAAGTGGGAGGGCGCTCGCCCCCCATGGTTCTAGCACCCTTGGTTAAATTAATGTGTACGCTTGTGTGAGCATGCGTGTGTGTATCTACTATTTTAAAGAGTAAGAATGTTCACTTAATGTTAAACTGGATGATGACAATAACGAGATTATTTATGACAAGAAGCAAATGTATTCAGTCACTGAGAAGTTGTGTTCTGTAGTGGAACATGGGCTTTCATTTTTTATTCTGCTTGGCTCCATTATGAGCGTTCCCCTACCTAAAACCACATCTCTCTTGCCGGGCCACAAAAGCTTGTATATTACAGCTTGAGTACAAACTCATGCTACCCAATTTACTAAAAAGTACCAAAAAGTGCATTGTCATCCCCTTTGGTAAAAACTCTGTACCCATGAACTACAACATAGGCGGTAGTATACTTAACACCGAAAGTGTGATAAGAGACCTTGGGACACAGGTGGACAGTAGTCTCTCCTTTGATAATCACATCACCACAGTAGTCAGGAAATCCTTCTACATGGCACATATAATCAGAAAAGGTTTCTCATCCAGAAAAAAAGAGATCATTGTTCCCCTCTACTCATCACTCATTAGAACCATTATAGAGTACAACGCCCCTTTTGGTATGTACCTCACAAGACATCTACAACAATTGAAAGGCTGCAGAAATGCCTTACAAAGAGGATTACCAGCCTCAAACAGATGCCCTACGCAGACCTTCTCAAAAAAACTCCAGCTTTACTCCGTCGCATATCGCCTACTCAGATGTGATATCTGCCTAACATACAAAGCTATGTCAAACCCACATCTTTTGGACATGCTCCACTTAAAGAAATCCCAATCCCTCCGAGCTACACGCTCTCGGGACCTAAACCTTGTCACCACAATAAACAGAACATGCTGGAGGGATAGATTCCTGTCCCAGAGACTCCCTATACTCTGGAATAAACTACCTGTCTATATCAAACAAAGCTCCTCATTAGCACTCTTCAAGAAAAATCTTGATGATTGGATGGGAAATAGGAAACTCACGTCGGGGATCACTTCTGTGGCACTGCTCAACAGTGGCACAGGAAAATAATTTTCTTGGGTGGCAAAAGCCAGGGTACCATTTTGGCTGGGCTTGTATAGGCCCTAGGGCCGATAGCCTAGTGCTTACCTATGAACCTATGAAGTATGGCAAAAAGGTGTTTCTGTGTTTCCTGCAGGGGACAAGGCACTCTATACCCCCCAAGTGAATCCTAAAATGTATTACTTTGTTTTTCTAAGTTTGCTGTAATTCAGAAAAACAATAATCACTAGCAGACAATGTAGTTCATGAGTTCATCGATTCATAGGTATTTACTAGACTGTCGATCCAGGCGGATCTTTAGAAGCCTATCCATACATTCCCATGGAGTTTTTAGCTCTTATATTTTAAGTACAAATAACTCAGAGATGAGCAGAACATTTACATGCTGCTCCTATCCATAAGGGTCAAAGGCGCTAAACCAGGAGTAATTTTGCGGCTACTCATCTATTCTTCCGATTACATTTGAGTAGTGTAAGAGAAGCTGTCGAGAAAAATGTTTGAATAGTGTGAGAGAAGTATCTGTCTCGTACATTCTCTAAGGAACTCTAACCTCAGATGACACAGAATTCACTAGTAACCAAATTTGTTTGCTCTACAAACAAGTAAGCAGTGAAACTGAGTAAGGGTCAACTTGAGCCAGCATGCATTAGCACATGGAAAATGACCGGGAAGTGAAAGGAAAGCATTTTTCTTATGTAAAAGCCATTAAGACACACACACACACACACACACACACACACACACACACACACGCACACACGCACGCACACGCACACGCACACACACACACACACACACACACACACACACACACACACACACACACACACACACACACTGACTTCCTATAATTAAAGGTATGACTGCAAAAATAAGGATAAAGACGTCTTTGATGGTCATGGATTTATTATTTATTGTATACTATGTGCATGAACATTTCTGTTATTATACAGGTCTAGAAAGTACTAGTGTGTGTTTGTGTGTTTGTGTTTGTGGCGAGGATAACACAATGAAAAGCACCTTGAGCACATTAATCCTTACATGAACAATCAGCCATCTGTTGGAACACTGTCTTCTTTGTGGAAGGATGAGCAGCAGGATGGCCCATCAACGCCAAGAATAACACAATCACCAGAGTTGCAAAAAAACAGTCCTCTGCCAAAAAAAAAAGTTCTCCAAAGTTAAGGACCAAAAAAAAGTCTTTTAGAAGCTGTAGCAAAGCGATTATACTAGCTCCTTGCCACAGTTACTAGCACACATTCATTCACAAATACGTTTAAGTAAGCAGCCGCAATATCAGCCATGGCTACTTAAATTGTTATCATTACTGCACTCAAGCTGGATCAGCAACTCTTCTGAGATGGCAGTCAATGCCCTCTGACAGCTCATGCCTGGAGCAGCCCTAGCTAAGGTGCTATTAATGGGAATAGGAGTGGTATGGTTTGTATTGTCACAAAGAGCAGCAATGCACCCTATTGAAATGAGTAAGAAAATTAGTGTTAATTGATCCTGTTATCACAGAGAGCAGCAGTGAACCCCACCAAGGGCAATGAAAACACAAGTATTATGGATTCCTTTATCACTGAGAGCAGCAATGATGTTATAAATTTTGTCCATCAGAGGTGAGAACAAAATCATCTCACAGGTAAAAAGCAGACTATTATGACCTGTGCCACACAGGGAAACAGCAGCATAGTGACCTCCATCCATAAGAGAGGGCACTGACAGTGGGATAGGTACAAGTTTTACTCCATTTTGTTACAGGCAACAACAGCAATGTTGCCTTGTAGGATGACAGAATCACAGCAGTAACATTACAGCCCTGTACCTTGGTCATGACGAATAACATTATCACTGTAGTCCTTGTGAATGGGAGAGTAATGGCAACACTGTGTCCCTAATCCCTGGTTGATGGTACAGTGAACATTCCTTACTGTACCTAAAACTTTTCTCCATTACTGAAACTACAGCAAAAACCATGAGTAAATCAGTTAATGAAACTAACTCGTGACATACCTATTCAGAAAAGGTTCCCATGGTGTTCATGAAATAGAAGATATTTCAGCATCGAGCGTTCTGCGATGATGTCCTGGGTTCTTTACAATTAGAGTGCTGTCAGGATGAGTACTTTCCAGGTGAGTCTAAACAAGTAAATCAAGGAAGAAATTGCAGTTTAGTAACCAATCTTTATTGGTATAAAGAGATCCAGGCAGATGAGCATAGTTCACTTTATTCAACATTGCAGGCTGAGTATAGTTCCTTATATATCAGCATTTTGGGGGAGCACCACCAAATCAATTACAAAAACACACAGGAGGGTGTGCTATTTGATTGGCATTTATGTAAATAATGTATTCAACTGGTGTCAAAGGTAAAGTGGTGTTTCAGGATTAAAATTTATATAACAATTTTTATTAAAATTTCAGTACTATATTGATTTTATACATGACGTTTTAAGTAATGATTATTTGTGTTTGGAAGCATATACAGTTGCTTGCCCAAAAGTGAGCATTTCAGAAAGTACGTAGTCAATGGTGGAATGGACACTGTAAAGGGAACCGGTGCAAATATGTTTTCATGTCCCCTAGTTTGTATTAAGGTAAAGGGTTCCTAAGTAGTAATTGTTTTTCCAGACAGAGTTAAATTAGTGCCCCTAAATCCTTTTGGTTATGTTTATTTTTGTAGAATGGCCTTGTTGTGGTTAAATCATTAAATACATATGCAGGTGCCTGAATATGGGTGGCCATATTAGTTGGAGTTTGGGTAGTTTATTTTAATCAAATAAGAAATCTTATTATTTAAAGAGTCTTGTCCCAAGTGGGTAATTATTTAAGAAGCATTTTGTCAATTTACCTTGAAGTTCAAATTAAAACCCTTACAGAGAACAACAAATCCTTTATCCTCAACAACTCGGACCTCTTAAGAAAAATGTATAACTTCACAATAGACTAAGATGCATGGCTAGTAACAATAGATGTCAAAGCTTTTTACATGGTGTTGTCCCACGATTAGTGCATCACAGCAGTCATTGAAACATAACGGGAAGAATGGGCTGCTTTACCCAAAGAACTATGGACCATCAGTGACTACTACATCTTCTCCTCAACAACAACTACTTTCATTTTGAGAACCATTTCTTTCGCCAAACCAGAGGTATAGCAATGGGTGTCGCCATGGCCTCAAGTCTGACCAACACAGCACTGGGCAAATGAGAAGAAGAAACCATCTATACCTCCCCCGACTTCAAACACATGGGATGCTACTACCATTACATTGATGACATACTGATCATATGGAACAGTGACCTTCAGAAACTTGAAGAATTTTATGGCTACATAGGTAAATCCACCAGCTTCCTAAAATTCACAACTTTCCGCAGCCAAGCAGCTGTCAATTTTCTTTACCGTACCTTAGCAAAATAAACTTCAGGAGGACAACTGACCAATAACCTGTTCCATAAACCCACCAGGGTGAACCTCTTACTTCACAGAAACAGCATGCAGCCATTCAGAACAATGAGAAATGTTTTTAAGTCCCAGGGCCTCAGGATAGCCAGAGGCTCTAACGAGCTGTCCACCTTCACTAAAAATATCACTGAACTGGAAAAAGATTTTCTTGCCAGAAACTGCAACAAGAGATTAATAATAGAGATTTTCAACCCTATCATTAGAAATAAACACAACAACACCGATCTTCTATCTACTGGTGACACCACCACACACCAAATCAAAAGAATCATCCAACAGAAAGAAAACAATCTATGGTGCACCAGCATGATACCAACTTACACAATTAATTACCACAAACTCAGTAAGGCAATAATCGAAAAGTGGTGCATCTTAAGTGAAAATAACATCTTCAACAAGATTCTCCCACCCATACCATTGGAAATATATGTACGGCAAAGCAGCCTTCCACTGCCCCAACAAAGAGCCACAAGCTGGAGCACAGCTCTGCTTAGTCCTTAAAGTATGTCAATTCTGTCTGAGCTAGTACCTTTCTGGTACTGTCATGATCAGCAATAACATTTACAGCATAAGGCACTTATTTATCATCAAAGCTTAGACAGCTTTTTGGTTGGACTTATTTTGATTCATTTGATTATTTTCTTGCCTTCAGACAGTGCTTGCTTGATTTGGGTACTTTTTCAGTGTGTTTTCCCATCTTACCTGCTGGCCATCAAGCCTCCTCTTATCAGTCATACCCATTCATTTCCCCCAGTCCTGGATATTCTTTAGTAAGGGTGGGAGCCAATCAGGTGGAGGCTGTCAAACAGGCAGACTCAGCAATATTTTTTTACCATTGCTGGTAACTAGGAAATGAGAATATATACTTATTAGGCCTAATCTCTCTTCTGAGTGGGGGATGGGCAACCTGCACAAGTGCTGGGATCATAATACCCTGCCTAATGCAGATGCATGTGCCTGTACACTTGCAATAAGAGCTATGAACAAAGCACATTGGGGCTGAATGCACATTTCCAGGGCCACCTGTTGCAGTGCCACCCTCCGCTGAGGGATTGTGGCAATGAATAGCCCCAGATTGTCTCCTCTCTCCCAGGACTCTGTGGCTGTACTGTACTGAATGCAGTAACTGTCTATACAGTGGCAGGACTCCTTACCATATGAAGGTAATCAAAGCACTCACAGCTCCATTTAGGTGCAAATGAACAGGCAGTAAGCAGAAATGGGTAAAGAACATTACATTGTCCATAATGCTTCTGAACTGTGATACATTTCCCTACATAACACCCTAGCTGTACTGGTTCCCACTGCATACAGCTGCTCACTTGTATGCAGGAAAGTGCAGTTGTCACCTAGATGTAAGGCATGTAATATACTACTCTGTTCCAGCAGTCTGAGCTCGGCTATTAGGTTCTTTTAGCTCTTTTAAGATCTTAGTGCATTGCACTGCTGTGATGCAGAGCACTGAATACTGCTGCTGTGATGTACCTTCTGTGTCACATTATCACATAATGTTGCACGTTTATGCATTCTGTCTCTACTATTCAGTGGCTCTCCAAGTGCCTTGTGAAGTTTGAGAATATAAAGTAATAGAAAGATCAGAATTGTAAAGCCCCTTATGTGTTCTGTGCTAATCCAAAAAAATCCTGGCTAGCTTCGGTAGAACAAGCTTCAGAAAACTCAAACAAAATGACTAAAACATATGTATCAACCATCAATTAGGTCGCACCTTATCCTTTTAAAATCAGATGAGTGTCTTAGGATAAAGATAAAAAGAACTTGGATAATTCCTTAATAACAACACTCAATACTGTGGTTTCAAAAGAAGATTTAATAGCAGATGAGCGCTGATAATGTTGTCACAAAGTACATGTTCATTTAACATTTTTTAAACTACAGTAAACTTCCTCAGAAAATGGGTGTGTGGAGGGAGTGGTTTAAACTAAAGTCATACACTGGTCATTATTGTTTTAAATTAGTCAATGGTATCTTCCCTTTAGAAATTCACTGTGGAAGCCCAGAAGCACCCCAAAAATCTCTAGTTGAAATTATTACATAAGTATAATTTTATCAAGCCAATACAGCAAGTATACAAAGTATGCATATAAAACAACTGTTGAAAGCATGTTAGCTAAGTGCCAATCAAATGTGTGCCTGGAAAACTAAATAGTTGGCCAAACAACCCTGCTTTCAATTTAATTAAAGAAAGATATTTACATATTCAGAGGGCAGTCATGTAATTAAAAGAATGAAAAGGACTAAAGTCAAAAATCATAACAAGTTCTACAGTGCTTCTGCTGGAGCTTCATCAGACGTACAAAATGTAATTCAAAAAAATGAAACAAAACAACGATGTCCATAACTAATGCCTAGGGGAATGGTTTATGTGTGCCTAATCAAACTGTCGGACTAAATAGAATGCTTTGATCAGTGGGGGAGATTATAAAAGTTTTTTCTTAATGGGCAATGGAATTAGCAAAGAATTAGCAGAGAAATGAAATAAACCAGGCTACAGTGGCAGGGAGGAAGGGAGCGGGAGAATAGAGTGAATAAAGTGGATGTCTAGGGACCTCATTGTATCACCAGAAATCAGCGTTTGCCTTACAGAGTTCTACTTTCACTCATCAGATGAGTGTAAACAAAGGTCTGTGACCTCCCAATGGCATGGAAAGTATGGATTTTAGGGTCCATATTACATTATCAAAAATCCATTATATCGAATGGCTTTTCATCGACCCGCAAAAGTCGATCTCTCATAAAAGTGAAAACCCGAATGAGCGAATTCTTTCCCTGGGAAAGAAATTGTTAGCCCTACCACGAACTACACACTACTTTAAACATAACAAACTGGGAGGCTTCACCCCCCACACCCCCTAACTAAATAAACCAGCTCCGAGATCGCACTACAGTGGGAAAAAGGGCAAACTCACAAGGATGGCCAAGCAGTTTCTTTCCCATGGAAAGAATTCACTCATTCGGATGTTCGCTGTTATAACAGGTCGACTTTTACAGGTCGATGAAAAGCCATTCGATATAACGGCTTTTTGATAATGTAATATACACCTTGGATTTTAAGTAATGGGATATTTTTTAGCCTAGAGGAGAGACCCAAGTGGGTTGTAGATAAGGGAGAACAATTTGTTATAAATCAAAATCATAAATTATTACTGCTGTGGGGCCACAACCCTGAGGATTATGGGTCAATAACATCAGGTGGATAATTCTGATTATTAAAATGTAAAGACGTAAGGTTAATAATAAAAACAATCAAAACAGGGAAAAAGGAGTGGGTCTGGTAATCTAAGTGACTAGGGTATCAGTAGGAAAATTTGAGTGGTTCAAGGAGTGAAAGCCGTACTAGCAAATACCTGAGAATAAAAGAGTTGAACATGATATCCCATCCGTTAGAGAATGGCTAGCAAATGAACTAGCAAAACAATCCCACTTAGGAATATTGGAAATAAATAAATTAAAAAAATAAAAAAATAATAAAATAAATTAATAAATAAAGTAAATGGTAGATGAGGAGCCAGTTGCTAAAATTAGTATAAGAAAAACAGGAGTGCCAAAACATAGCTGATAACAAGATTAGAAATCGTATTTTGACAGAAGAAAAAGAAGAGAGGATCAGGTCTTAAAATCCTTGAAAACATGGAAAAAGTCAAGGACCTTCAGTTGTATGAAAAGAAAAGGCACAAGTGGAAGTCATGAATGTGAATAATAGTGTGGTTTGAGAACCACAGCCATTAAAGAATTTAGCCTTGGTGACTAGGTTTCAATTTTAAATCAGCTTTATTTATTGAGTTAAGGAAGAAATGACTTGGTAATAATGTGAAAAAAATATAGGAGGTGTCTTCTGACATCAGAGTGCTGATAATATTATGACAAAGAACATGTTCATTTAACATTATTTAAAATGCAGTAAACGTAGCACAGAAAGTGGGGGAATGAAGAGAGTGGTTTCAACTAATGTCATACATTGGTCATTGTATTTTTAAATTAGCCAGTGATATCTTCCCTTAAGAAATTCATTGTGAAAGCACAGAAGCACGCCAAGAATCTCAAGCTGAAATTATTACATCAGTACAATTTTAGCAAGCCAGTCCCCAAATATACAAAGTATATATATATATATATATATATATATATATATATATATATATATATATATATATATATATATATATATAGGTCAACTGTTGAAAGCATGTTAGGTAAGTGCCAATTAATTGTATGCTTGGAAAACTAAAATAGTTGGACAAAAAATCCTCTGTCAGTTTAATTAAAAAAGATATTTAGATATTCAGAGGAGAGTTGTGTCATTAAAAGAATAAAAAGGACTAAGGTCCTAAAACTTAACCAAAACAGCAATGGTCATAAGTATTGCCTAGGAGGATGGTTTATGTGTGCATAATCATACTGTCTGACTAGATTAAGTCTATGGTTTGATCAGCAGGGGTTGATTATAAAACTTCATTCTACATGGGATATGTAATCAGCAAAAAATTGAAATAAACCAGGCTAAAGTGGCAGCGGGGAAGGGAACAGTAGTAATGAGTGGATAAACTGGATGTCCTGTGTCCACTCAATATACCAGCAATTCCACGGGTGCCTTAAAGTGTTCTACTTTCACTCATCGGGTAACTTCCTGCTGATATGGAAAGTATAGATTTTAAGTAAGGGGATCTTTATTAGCCTAAAGGAGAGAACTGAGTGGATTGTAGGTAAGAGAAAAACAATTAGTCATAAAACGAAATCATAACTTATTACAGTTGTGGGACTTAAACCCTGAGGATTAAGGGTCGATGACATCAGGTGGATTATTTTGATTATTAATCAGTAAAGACATGAGGCTAATAATAAAAACACCTAAAAGTAATAACCTAAACAGGGAAAAAGAGTGGGTCCAAAAATCTAAGGGATCAGGGTGTCGGTAGGACAACTTGAGCGATTCAAGAAGTAAATGTGATATTAGCCAAAGCCTGAGAATACAAGTGTGGATCACAATGCCCCATTCGTTAATGAATGGTCAGCAAATGAACTTGTAAAACAACTCCCCTTAGGAATATTGGAAATAATAAATTAAAAATATAATGTATGGTAAATGAGGCTTTGGCCACTAAACGTAGTAAAAGAAAAAGAGGAGTACTTTATCAAAAGGTGATGGGTAGGAATCGCATTTTGGCTGAAGAAATAAAGACTAAAGACAAAAATCGAACAAATCTCGAAGGGGTTGAGGTTGCATGTCTAATGAGGGACGAGAGATAGGGTCTGAAAATTCTTGAAAAACAAGGAGAAAGTCAGGGAGTTTGAGATGTAGGAAAAGTAAAAGTAGTAGAGGTCATGAATGTGAAAAACAGTGTTGTTCAAGATGCTCCAGCTGTTAAAAAAAGTAGCCCTGGTGATATGATTTTCATTTGATATCAGTGTAATCTATTGTGTTAAGGGAGAAATCATTTGGTAATAAAGTGAAAAAAATAGGGGGTGTCTTCTGAAATCTCAACATTATAAGAGAACTTTGCGTTGTGGGTTTCACTATACTAATGGTGAAACATAAAAGGTCCTGGGAAATAAAAATGAGCAGGAACCATTAAACTTATTGGAAGAATTTGATTGAATTCTTTCAAAAAAAAGCCATGTAACCCAAACAGAATTATTTAAAATAATGAAATCAAAAAATAAAAAATACCGGGGCTAAAAAGTAAAAATTAGTAAGAAAGGGTCATAAAATCTAAACTGGGCAGCACATTTCATATGAGCTTTAGTAACCAATGTTATCACAAGGGGTCATGTAATCAACAACAGGCGAGTTGGTTATAAGTTAAAGTTATAAACAGTGGGAGCAGGATCAGAACAGTAAAATAGCAGGTTTTATTAAAAAGCCTCTCTGGGTACCAAAACAGGAGAAAGATTGGGTCAATTAAACAGACAAAATAAATCAAAAAGTTAAACTCACAACATCGAGCTTACCTCATAAAAAGGGGGGGGATTAGTGAGTAGAAAATAAAAATTATAAAGGTGCTCCTGATGTTAACCAAACCAGTATCAGGTTTTTAAAGCAGTCAAAGACTAGACTAAACAAAAATTACCTTGTCTGTAAGTGTGTATAATAATCAATAAAAACTTTATAAAAATGAATGTAGCCATAATTAATCCCAGTAATAATACACTGAGTAAAAAGTTTCAGAACATCAGACAAGTTAATGAAAGGATCCATGATTCACTTATCTTAATTTTAAAATGCTGCCAATGGAAGTGGTGCTGTTAAGACCAGGGTTTTTTATGCTATGAGTCTTTGTTGCCATTCATAGGTTCATAGGTTCATACTAGGTTATCTGCCCTAGGGCATTTATAAGCCTAGCCAAAGTGTGTTTGGCTTTCGCCACCCATTTTAAATTAATTTTGCTATGCCCTTTTTCGAGGTTAGTATACTGTGCCTCTGTCTAACAGTGACACAGAAGTGATACCCGGGATAAACCTACGATCTCCCATCCACTCATCAAGATTCCTCTTGAAGAGAGTCAATGAGAGACTCTGCCTAACCTGGACTGGGATTTTATTCCAGAGTGAAGGGAGCCTCTGGGTTATGAATCTGTCCCTCCAGCATGTCCTATTTATTTCAGTGCTGAGGTTCAAGTCTCTCGCGTGCGTAGCTCGATGGGATTTGGATTTTCTGAGGTGCAGCATGTCCATTAATTTCGGGTTGGACATGGCTTTTTACGTCAGGCACAGATCGCCTCTGAGCAGGTGGTATGCCACTGAGTAGAGCTGGAGTTTCTTTAACCGGGCAGCATATGGCATCTGTTTGAGCCCTTTGATCCTCTTGGTGAGGTACTTTTGGGGTCTTTCCAGTTGCTGCAGGTGTCTGGTAAGGTACATCCCAAAAGGGGCATTGTACTCAATTATGGGCCTGATGAGGGATGAGTAAAGAGGCACGATGACCTCCCCTGATCTAGATGTGAATCCCTTAATGATTAGGTGGGCTATATAAAATGTTTTTCTAACCACTTTGGCCACGTGATTGTCAAATGAGAGATTGCTATCAACTTGGGTCCCCAGGTCCCTAATTACTTCTTCTGTACTTAATGGATTACCACCTATGTGGTAATTTGTGGGCACTTTGTTTTTGCCAAAGGGGATGACTATACACTTTTTGGTGTTTAGCTTGAGGCCATGGCTCTGGCACCAGTTGTCTGTTTCTATGAGGCCCTTTTGGAGGATGCTTGTGTCAGCTGGAGAGTCGATTATGGCGCCCAGTTTGCAATCATCTGCGAACTTGGTCAGCCACAGTCCTTCCGTGTTGGCCTGTACCTCCAAGAAATATATACCAAACAAGAGAGGTCCCAGGACCGAGCCTTGTGGGACACCACTTGTAACTGGTTTGGAGTCTGACATGGCTCCAGCAATTCTAACCATGTAGGTTCTGTCCTTGAGCCAGTTTGCAACCCATCTAGTGACATAAAGGTTTATATTTAAGCTGGTGAGCTTATCTATAATGCCCGAGTGGGGTATTGTATCGAAGGCTTTTGCAAGGTCCAGGTAGGCTGTGTGGACCACCTTCCCCCTCATCAATGGCCTTGGTGACTGTTTCAAAGAAATCAACCAGGTTTAAGAGGCAGGATCTGCCCTTAACAAAGCCGAACTGGGTAGGATCCAGTGTCTGTAGGTCCCCAATATCTTTATTTATGAGGTCCATGATGATTCTTTCCATAGCTTTGCAGACCAAGCTAGTCAGGCTTATGGGGAGATAGTTTCCACCCTCCGTTGAGGCACCACCTTTGTGGAGAGGGACCACTGTTGCTGTACGCCACTCTTTGGGTACATATCCTGTAGCAAGGCTGAGATTGAACAGTAGTTTTATGTTTGGGTTTAGCTCTTCTTGGAGTTCATGTAGGACGCAGCCCGAGACACCGTCTGGTCCCATTGATGCTGTGTTTTTTGCTTTGGAGAGGGCGGCTCTTACCTGAGCATCTGAGATGTCAGGGGGGCAGCACTCTGCTGGGATAGATATTCGCCCTTTTGGTGGGGAGGGGAGGAGAAGTTTGCGCTGAACCTGTCAGCTAGGATGTTGGCAATGTCTGTGGGTTCGGTGTATTTTTTGTCATTTTGGACTAATTCTGAGCATATCTGGGAATTCCCACCCAGGTTCCTAACATAAGTAAAGAAAGCCTTGTGATTATCCTTAGTGTCCTGTGCAATTTTTCTCTCGAAGCTGGCCTTAGACGATTTTACGAGTGCCCGTAGATTTTGCTAATACTGATCAGAGACGCCTTCCCTTTTTGGGATTTTGCTCTATCATGTAGTAGCTTCCTCCTTCTATTGTATAGTTTGTTTATGGCTGGGGTCCACCAGACAGGACGTCTGCCTTTGGAGGATTGGGTCTTGGTTTTATTTGGGATTGCATGATCCATGCATTCCTGAAGGTGTTCATAGAATGCGTTTATAAAGGATTCTGCGGTCTGGGCCTTATTTTCCACAGGCCTGGGGGCTTTGAAGGATTCCGTCTCGGTTTTGAGGAGTGTGAAATTTGCTTTAGGGAAGTTTTTCACTGTGGTTTTCTGGGCAGGGGGTGGGGTCGGGATGTGAATATCCAGTGAGATTAGTTTATGGTCTGATCTTACCAGTGAGGGATACACTTCTGGTCTGGAGCATAGAGTCCCCATGTTGGTGATGATCAGGTCCAGTATATTTTCCCCTCTTGTGGGAGTGGTAACAAGTCGTTCCATAGCATTTGAGTTTATAAATTCTAGGAACTTTTGGGCTAGGGTATTGGAGCTAGAGTAATGCTCCCAGTCTATGTTTGGGTAGTTGAAATTGCCCAATATAATGGTGTTTGGAGAGACCTTCATATTTTCCAGTGTTCTCAGGAAGGCCGAGTGGGCTTCCTGGGTTTGGGAGGGTGGTCTGTAGCAGGCTATAAACTGGAAGGCAGTTTTACCCACTGTTAGTTGCACATGGATAGTCTCTGATGCTTTGTGCTGTGCCACCAACCTGGAGGTGTGGGTATCTTTGACGAATATTGATACTCCCCCTCCTTTTGTGGTTCAGTCCAAGTTTTGGGGCCAAAAAGCATGGTATGAGGTATAACCTGGTAGTGCTGGGGTGCTCTCGGGAGCCTTGAACCAGGTTTCTGTTACTGCACAGATATCGATGTTCTCCATGCTAAGGAGAGTTTTGAGTGCGTGCATCTTGAGGTTTAGACTTCTGGTGTTGAGTAGCATTACTCTTAGTTTCTTATCCCTTGTGATACCTATGGAGGTGGGTTTGTCTTTTGAGCCTTGCCTAAAAAAGGCACTATGGGGGTAGCAAGAGCCTTTGCCAATATCCGAAAGCCCAGGGGTGACAGGTGCAAGCCGTCCCTAGCAAAGCATCGTGGCTTGTCGAGCATGTCATCCCAGGCTGACAGGCATTGGATCCCCTTTAAATGACATCAATACTTAAGCCAATTGTTGAAATTGATCATCTTGTCTTCATATTGTGGCATCATTCTTGGTGAGGGTAAGATGCTACTCAAGGTCAGGGTCATACCGGCCTGGGCTACATGCTCAGAGAGCTCCTCTATGTCTCTTTTCATGTAGTCCAGGGAGGTACGTCTCAGGTCATTCACACCAGCATGGACAATGACTGAGTCATATTTGTACTTGTCTTGGAGTGACCTGAGTGCTTGTGTTATGTGGCGGATCCTAGCACCAGACAGGCAGCTCACTGTGACCTTCTCCTTGTTCAGCCTGGTGAGTGGGACATCAGTGTGCCTGACGATAGAGTCACCTATTACTATCAGGTGTGTTGTTTAGCCTTAAGGGCTGTGACTCTTTGGCACACTGGCTTTGTGAGCTATGTGTTGCACGTGTTTTGTTTTGGGGTAGCGGTTGCTTGGGTGTCTGCTTTGGAGGTCTCTGCTGCTTAGGCAGATTTTTATTTAGAGCCAGTTCCAGTTCTTTCTTTTCTCACAGGATCATAGGATCACAGGAAGTTACTATGCTAATGGCCATAGGGTTCATACAAGCCTAGCCAAGTTCTACCCTTATTTCTACGATCAGCACCTATTGCCCCTATTCAAGAGGGACACAGGTGGAACTCCCAGGGTGAATTTACGGTTACCCACCCGATCATCCAGATTGCATTTAAAGAGGGCCAATGAGGTGCTCTGTTTGGCATGAAGTGGGAGTCTGTTCCAAAGGTGTGGTAACCTCTGGGAAACAAATCTATCCCTCCCGAAGGTTCTATTAATGTCACATACCAGGTTACAGTTTTTAGAGTGAGTAACCTGTGTACCATTTGACTTATAGAGATGCAGCATTTCCAAAAATGCAGGGTCAGAGATTGCCTTATATGCAAGGCAGAGATCACCTCTGAATAGTCTGTATGAAAAAGAATAAAGTGACAGTGATTTCAAATGATCCACATAGGACAGATGCTGAACACCTTGAATTTTCCTTGTGAGGAACCTTTGTGGTCTCTCCAATTGCTGCAGGTGCTTGTAAAGGTACATACCAAAAGGGTTGTTGTACTCAGTTATTGGCCTGGTGAGGGAAGAGTACAGGGAGGTTATAACTTAGGCAATGCTCTTACTTATGAGATGAGCCATATAGAATGTCCTTCTTACCACTGTGGAGACATGGTGGTCAAAGGTAATGTTGCTATCAATGTATGTGCCCATGTCTCTCACCACTGAGTGCATACTTAAGGTTGTTGCTATTGATGTGGTAGTTAGCAGGAACATCACACTTATCAAAAGGGATTATAATACATGTTTTTGCATTGGGTTTAAGGCAATGACTTTGGCACCAATCATTTGTTTGTGTAAGACCCTCTTGTAGGATGTTGACATCATTTAGGGATTCTATGACCACCCCCAGTTTGCAGTCATCAGCAAACTTTGTCAGCCACAGACCTTTAGTTTCCATTTGTACTTCGGAGAAATAGATTCCAAACATTAGAGGTCTCAGGACTGATCCTTGTGGAACACCACTAGTTACAGGTCTGCTGCTGGAGGTGGATTTCCCTATTTTGACTGTATGAGTTCTATCAGTGACACATCTAGTGATATAAGGGTTGATACCTAGCTGGATGAGTTTGTCAATGATGCCTGAGTGGGGGTAGTGTTATATAATATGCCTTGGCTAAGTTTAGGCAGGCTGTATGCACAGATTTACCCTTGTCCAGGCCCTTGGTGACTGCCTCAAATAAGTCTACCAGGTTTAATAGGCATGATCTCCCTTTGACAAATACAAAAGTACAGTTTTGTACCTACCATAAATGTAGATGTTCGAGTGCTCATACAGCTGCAGTCATAACAGATGGGTTATCCTGCCGTCAGGCGGGTCCTCGGTCAGCCGAATTCCAAAGTCTAGGTCCGGCGTCGGTTGTCGTCGCTTCCTCCCTGACGTCAGTGCGGCAGGGGTATAAAAGAGGCAGCTGATGCCATTTTCTTCAGTTTTTCTTGCCCCAGATGTCAGGTGCCCCCAGAAGGAAGGCAAACATAATGTTATGCAAAAATGCAATGTTGATAAATCAAAAACAGTAGTTGCAAGCAAATACACCATAAAAAAGTACCCCAAAAGGTTATATGAAAAGGGTTTGTCATAAGGCCTGTCCTAAGAGGGGTTGGAGGGAGGGAAACCTGGACTGCAGCTGTATGAGCACTCGAACATCTACATTTATGGTAGGTACAAAACTGTACTATGTTCATCGTGCATACAGCTGCAGTCATAACAGATGGGTAGAATCCCAAAGCTAAGTAAGGGTGGTAGGCACTAAGTGGAACTAGGAGGGGTTAGGATGCCCTGCAGGACTGCTGTGGCAAAGCCCACTCTAGATTTAGAGTATAGTGGGAGGTGATAGTGCTTGGAGAAAGTGTGCACTGAACTCCAGGTGGCTGCTTCCAAAATATCCTTGGTAGGGGACCCCCCTGAGGAAGGCTGTAGAGGTAGCCGTGGCTCTGGTGGAGTGGGATCTGATGCATGCAGGCACAGTTTTTCCATGAAATGAGTAACAAAAGCGTATGCGGTGGGCTATCCATTTTGAAATTGTCTGTTTGGAAATAGCCTTTCCTTGAGCACCTGCAGCATAGGACACAAAGAGTTGCTCAGATTTCCTGAATGGCTTTGTCCTGTCCAAATAATAACGAAGTTGTCTGTGAATGTCCAAGGAATGAAGTAGTCTTTCCCCTTTGTTTTGTGGATTAGGATAAAAGCTAGGTAAGTGGATAGTCTGATTCAAAGCTACACTGGATACTACCTTTGGCATAAAGGTAGGGTTGGTTCGTAAGGAAACTCTGCCCTGATGGAAAATGATGAATGGTTGCACAGCCATGAGGGCCTGTAGCTCCGAAACCCTGCGAGCTGAGGTGATAGCCAGAAGAAAGGCTGTTTTCCATGACAAGTACTGTAACTCTGATGAAGAAGCTGGCTCGAAGGGAGGAAGGGTCAGCTTTTCCAATACGGAGTTGAGGTCCCAAGCAGGGACTGGTAGTTTCCTTGGGGGTTTTATATTCTTTGCCCCTCTGAGGAACTGCCTTAAGAGAGGATGAGAGAATAAAGGAGGATCTGTGTTGTATTGTGCAGAAATGGCTGAAGCGTGGATCTTGATGGAGGAGAAGGAAAGTCCATTGTTTAACATTTCAGCTAGGTACTGTAAGATTTGAGGTATATTTATTACCCAAGGATTCTGTCCCTTCTTTTGATTCCAGGCACAAAATCGTTTCCATTTGGCGGAGTAGGCCTTTCTAGTAGAAGGTCTTCTGGCCTCCAAGAAGACATCCTGCACCTCCTTGGAGAGGAGAAACTGTTGGGAAATCAAGGAATTCTTCATGCAGCTAGATTTAGAGTTTTGAGATGGCTGTGAAGAGTTTTGTAGTTGTGCTGGGACAACAGAAGAGGGACTAGAGGTAGGATCCATGGCGGGGAATGTGTCAGGCTCTTCAGGAGCGGATACCAGTGTTGCCTTGGCCAGTCTGGAGCAATGAGAATCATTTTCGGCCTCTCTGCTCTGGCTTTTAATAGAACTTTGGGCAGCAGAGGAAGAGGCGGGAAGGCATAAACTGTCAATGTTGCCCAATTGAAGGAAAGTGCATCCACTTTCCAGGCCTGTGGATGATAGGTCCTTGAACAAAATTTTTTCAAATGGCAATTTCTGTGGGTAGCAAAGAGATCTATGTCTGGCTGTCCCCATGCCCGAGTTATCTTTGTGAAAATTTGAGGATGCAACTTCCATTCGTGTGGATCTGTCATATTTCTGCTTAGGTTGTCTGCCAGTGTGTTTTCCTTCCCTGGCAGGAATTGTGCCTGTAGTTGAATTTTCAATTCCAGTGCTGTATTCCATAGGGTCATGGCTTGCCTGCACAGGGGGTATGAATGAGTTCCCCCCTGTTTGTTTATGTACCACATCACTGTGGTGTTGTCTGTCCTTATCAATAGCTGGCCTGGATGCAGTAGGTCTTTGAAGGTCATAATAGCCTTTTGCATGGCTAGCATTTCCTTTTGGTTGATGTGAAGGAGCTTCTCTTTTCGTGCCCATTTTCCCTGAATGCACTGATCTGTCATGTGTGCTCCCCAGGCATAGTCTGAGGCGTCTGTTGTGATGATTTGAGTTGCTTGAGGTACACAGAAAGGAAGACCTGTGTTTTTTTGGCAAGCTTGAGCTCACCACATAAATTCCTTTTGAAGGCATGGAATGAGTGGTATAATTGCTTCCAAGCTGTGGCTGTGTTGAGACCATAAGTTTTTTAGGTACCATTGAAGTTTCCTCATATGCAGCTTTGCACATGGGATTAGTAGGATGCAAGATGCCATGAATCCCAGAGCCTGCAGAACTTTCCTTGCAGTTAGCCTGGTGTAAGTTGCCATTTTTCTGAAGTATTGAGACAGTTGCCCTTGCTTGTCTGGCGTGAGGTAGACCATCTGGGTGGTTGTATCCAAGCTGGCACCCAGGAAAATTATTTGTTGAGAGGGTTTTAGTTTTGATTACTTTTTGTTGACTGTGTATCCCAGGAAGTTCAACAGTTTTATTACAAACGCCAGATGCTGCAGTAGTATGTCCTTGCTGTCTGCTTGGATCAGGCAGTCGTCCAGATATGGGTAGATTTGTATCCCTTGTAGTCTGCAGAAGGCGATTACTGATGCCAGGCATTTCGTAAACACTCTGGGCGCAGTAGATAAGCCAAAGGGCAATGCAGAGAATTGGTAATGGGTTGAACCTGCAAGAAATCTGAGGTATCTTCTGCAATCTTGTCTGATAGGGACATGCAGGTATGCCTCCTTGAGGTCCAATGTTACCAGCCAAGACTCCTTGCCCAGCATGGGAAGAAGCTGCTGTAATGTGAGCATCTTGAATTTTGGCACCTGTAGATATGTGTTTAGGATGGATAGGTCTAAGATAGGTCTCCAATCTTTGTCTTTCCTCGGTACCAGGAATAGTCTGGAATAAAACCCTTGACCTTGTTCTTTTGCAGGTACCTCTTGAATTGCTTTCATGTCCATGAGAGCTGAAATTTGTTTTTGTGCCTCTGCCCTTTGATTTTGTGGCAGGTTTGGCATGCCTCTCATTTTGGAAGGGTGTGAAAGTGGAACCTGTAGCCTCTGTCTATAATGTCCAGAATCCATTTGTCTTTTGTAACAATATGCCAATTTTTGAGAATAATGTCAGTTTTCCGCCCAAAGGTGCTGCCATTAAAGCTTTGCTTGGCCGGTGTAGGGGCAAGTCATTGTGTCTGTTTTCTAAAGACTGTGATCTATCTTCTCCACCTCTTGGGGTTGGTGCTTGCCACTGTCTGGCTCTGAAAGATCCTTGAGGTTGCCCTCTACCCCTTGGACGCCTGTATCTGCCCCTTTGAGGTCTGTCCGTGGCTGGAAAGGACCAATTTTTTGAAGGCCAGTTTCTGCTGAAACGTGGAGGCTGTACCTGCAGGAAATCTTTCACTGTTTGCATTGATTTCGCTTTTCCTCCATTTTCTTTAGCACCTCCTCTGCTTTAACACCAAACAATACATCTTTTTGAAGAGGTGCATCTAATAATTTAGCTTTGATATGATCTGGTAAGGTTTGCTCTTTGAGCCAAGCATGCCTACGTATAACAGACCCCATAACAGCAGCTCTACATGAGGCCTCTAAAGCATCAAAACCACACTGCAAGGTATGTTTACCCACTTGCTCTGCACCATGCAACAAATCCTGCAACTCTTTTAAATCTGGTTGTTCTGGTTGTGTCATCTTGCTTTTCAGCTGAGATATCAAAAACTGTTGATACTTTAACATATGGAACTGACAGTTTAATGCCCTCATGGTTAAAGTGGCCGAGGTATACACCTTTTTCCCCCACCTTTCTAATGCTCTGGAATCTCTCTCTGAAGGTAATGGGTTTTTAGCAGTAGAGGCCTTTATTCCCTTGGGACCCTGTGAAATAGTTTCTGGGTCAGCAGTATGGCTTTTATATAGGAACTGGTGAGAATCAGGAACCCGGTAATACCTGTCTGGTTTAACAGGAGCTGGAGGCAAAGAATCAGGATTAAGACTGGCTTCTGTGTACACATCATCCAATATATCTAAAACAGGAGGGATAGCCAGAGGCCTATGCTGGGGGAGCAGAAGAAATTCCCTGAGCCTTTTCTTGGAATCTGAGTAATCTTGGCCTTCCCAGTGAAAGTGTTCCCTCAATGTATGCAGGGTTTCCCAAAAGAGAAGTCCTCAGGGGGGGAGACCGAGGGAATAGACTCCTCTGCATCAGAGTCTTCGAATGGAGAATAGGCACAATCCTGGTCCTCAGATAGTTCTGAGGTAATAGAAGCTTGATCTGAGGAAGGGTAGTCTTCCTCTAATCTGGGCCTTTTGTCAGAGGGGTTGAGAACCCTGATAAGAGTAATCAAATCCTCAGCCATTTTAAGCATCTGTTTTTAGGCATGGTGCCTTGAGAGGGTGTCTGAGGAACCTGTTTTTTGGTTTTCATGGCTGTTTTAGATTTAGTGAAGGCTTTAATAGAGAAGGAGGAAGGCCTGAAGACCCCTTGAGAAATGGCAGGCCTGTCTAAATTCTGAGTTTCCCCGCCAGGAGTGGCGTCGGTATCTGTAGTAGGAATGGGGGCCGGGGAGCCTGCGACCTAGGGTACTGAAGACACCGGTAATGCATTGTCATCAGTACTCAGGGGCTGCGTAGGCGCCTCGCTGAGTACCGGAGAACCGGTAGTCGGCCTTAGCGTGGTATCAGTAGGTGGTGCGGACCTCGTATGCTGGTCCTTATCTTTGCATTTTTTGCTCAAAAATGGAGTCGGAGTATCCGACGACATAATATAATTAAATTTTTTGCCAAAAAAGTGAAGGGCGAACTCCGCCCGACACTTAATAGTGCGTTTGTTGAATCTAGCACAAAAACGGCAGGCCGAGACGTTGTGGTCTGGGCCTAAGCAAGGTATACAGTAAGAGTGGAAATCCTTATGCGGTATTTGCTTCCCACATGAAATGCAATTATTAACTTTGTCTGACATCGGTCAGAGGCAAGAAAAGTTTCCCTAACGGGGTACTTAGCTTTCAAGAAGACTTCGGCTGAAATACTTTCGTAAATCTCAGGAGCTGGCCGACTGGCACTTGCGAACTGCTTCTGCTTCGGGCACCGTGCGGCAAGAAAGACTGGAGAAAATGGCGTCGGCTGCCTCTTTTATACCCCTGCCACACTGACATCAGGGAGGAAGCGACGACAACCGACGCCGGACCTAGACTTTGGAATTCGGCCGACCGAGGACCTGCCTGACGGCAGGATAACCCATCTGTTATGACTGCAGCTGTATGCATGATGAACATCTGTGTAGAGTCAAGTGTTTGGAGATTACCTATATCTTTGTCGATAAGGTCCATGATGATTCGCTCCATGGCCTTGCAGATAAGGCTAGTTAGGCTAATAGGTCTATAGTTCTCAGGATCAGTGGAAGCACCACCTTTGTGCAAGGGAATAACATTGGCCATTTTCCATTCAACTGGCATGAAGCCAGTGCTTAGACTATAACTTGAAAAGAGTACCCAGTGGTGTTGTTAATTCTTGTTGGAGCCCATGTAGGACACAGCCTGGGATGTTATCAGGTCTCATAGATGCTGTGTTTTTGGCCTTAGAGAGGGTGTTTACAACCTGCTCTTTAGAGTTACAAGGTAGGGAACAGGTGGTAGGGATGTCGTGGGGTAAGTGTGATGGAGACAGGGGAGTGTAGTTTTATAGAACCTGTCGGCCAACAGGTTAGCTATGTCTATAGGCTCAGTATATGTGGCATCATTAACTACCAGTTCGGCACAAATCTGGGCCTTTCCTTTTATGTTACAGATGTAACTAAAGGATGCCTTATGGTTGTCTTTAGTTGAGGAAGCTAATTTGGATTCATAGTTTGCTTTAGAGGACTTCACAAGACATCTTATTCTCTTGTTTAAGCTGAGGAGGGAGTGTTATCAGTTTAGGGCTCACTCCTTCTTACTCTTAGAAAGCAATTTCTTCCTCTTATTGTAAAGCCTGTTAATGGCAGTTGTCCACCAGGCAGGTTTGCTCTTCCTTGAGGAGCTTGTTTTGGTCCTATCACGTAAGGCCATGTCAATGCAGTTATACAGGTGTTTGTATAAAGCATTGGTGTAGAACTCAGCATAGCTGCCAGTTCCATCTAGGGGGAGGTTCAGTGAAGCTATTTATACCATCCTGTAAGAGGTTATAATCTGCTTTGGAGAGATTTTTTTAGTTTAGTTGCTGCTGGTGGGTCAGGTGTGATATTTACTTCAAATGAGACCGATTTGTGGTCAGAACTCACCAAGGAAGACCTCACAGTGGGGGTGCTAATGTGGTCCCCCATATTGGTAAGCACCAGATCCAGAATGTTGGTACTCCTTGTGGGGGTGTCAACCAGCTGGTCCAGGGCATTGGAGTTAACAAAGTTGAGGAATCTTTGGGCAAGTTAGTTTGAGCACGAGTAATTTACTCAGTCAATGGATGGGTAGTTAAAGTTATCCAAAACCATGGTGTTTGGATGTATCTTGATAGACTCAAGTAGATACAAATAGGCAGAGTGGGTGTGCTGAATCATGGATGGGGTCCTGTAGCTGGCAATGACTTGAATAGATGTCCTACCAACAGTTAATTGCACCTGATGTTCCTAAGTTCATAGGTAGGTACTAGGCTATCAGCCCAAGGGCCTATGTAAGCCTAGCCAACAAGGCTCCCTGGCTTTCACCACCCAATAAGGTTATTTTCTTGTGCCCCTGTCAAGCAGAGTCACAGAAGTGATCCCCAGGGTGAATTTCCTATTTCCCATCCACTCATTAAGTTTTTCTTGAAGAGTGCTATAGAGGAACTCTGCTTGACATAGATAGGTAGCTTGTTCCAGAGTATGGGAAGTCTCTGGGACAGGACTCTATCCCTCCACCATGTTCTGTTTATTGTGGTAACAAGGTTTAGGCTCCTGGAGCATGTAGCTTGGAGGGATTAGGATTTTTATAGGTGTAGCATGTCCAACAGCTCTGGGTTTGATATAGCTTTGTATGTTAGGCAGAGATCACCTCAGAGTAGGTGATATGCTATGGAGTAAAGCTGAAGTTTTTTGAGATGGTCAGAGTAGGGCATCTGAGTCCAGTAATTCTCTTGGTGAGGTATTTTTGTGGCCTTTCTGGCTGTTGCAGATGTCTTGTCAGGTACATTCCAAAAGGGATGCTGTACTCAATAATGGGTCTCGAGTAGAGGGGAACAATGACCACTTTTTTCCTGGATGAGAATCCTTTCATGATGAGGTATGTCATGTAGAAGGATTTCCTGACTACTGTGGTGATTGTCAAAGGAGAGACTACTGTCCACTTGAGTCCCAAGGTCTATTATCACACCTTCAGCTTTAAGTGCATCTCCAGGCAATTATACTGTTTAACCAATCTGGAGGTGTATTTATATTTAATGAATGTTGATACACCACCTCCTTTAGTTTTCACATCTTCAGTTTGTGGTCTAAATGTGCGGAAGGAGGTGTAACCCAATAAAGCCTTAACATGCTTCTTAAAGATATGGTGCACACTACTTGCACTCAAATCTACATTTTCCTTTTCCCTAATAGTAATCACTCACAGTTGCAATCCATTAGCAAAAAACACTGATGGAGTGCCTGCACTATGTTTACATCAAATACATGAAGCCAAGAATTTGAAATTCAGTGATTCTAATGGGTTTGCACCTCATTTGCACCTTCACCATGCTCACAGGCCTGACTCTACACTATAAAAAGGCAACCATGTAGCTAGGGAAGCTGAAGGTGAGAAGAGTTGTATTTGCGGATAACACAGAAGAAGATTGCCATTATTTTGGATTTATCTACTCAGAAGGCTACTGCTCTTGGTACGGCATGGTTGCATTTTTCAGTTATATACTGAATTTGCTCACGTCATTAGGAAAATATATATTAGCAATGCAACTTTTATCTGTATGCACTTCTTAGAAGTTTAGCAATGGCATAGGCATTTTTGTCACGGCATTTTACTTTCTCAGATGCAGTCTTACTAACTTTCATCACAAATGTTATTCTTACAAGAGTTTCTCTTTACACTCCTCTATGTTATTTCAGTGAAATGCAAATGTTCTATAGTGTCAATGACACGGGGGTGTTAGCATTCTAGGATGGGGCATAAACACCTCTAGGCGAGTGCTGGGTACATGTAGAGGTGACTAGCAATTGCATAGAAATGACTGCTCTGTGGTAAATGTATACACATTTTTGGGACAGTTTGCTTGAAAGCACCTATAGCAATTCACTGATGTTTTATTCCTTGTTTGGTACAAAAATGTCATTTGCCTGTTGTTTTGGGTGTGGAGGAGCCCATTTCCATTTCTGTATTGGCACAACCAAAACGTTTTTACAGATGTTTGCTTTGCTATTGTTAGTCTTTATTTTGGATCAAACCTTGGTATCTGTGTGACTGTGATATGTTACAACCACATAATCCTTTTTTATATTTCAATAACTGAAGATTTTTTGTTTCTCCAGTGGGTAATATTGAAAAAACTAATAATATGTGTGATATCTACGAAGGACTTTTATTTATGTGATATTTATGTGCAGTATCCTTCTTTGTGTTTTATGTTACCTAGGACTATGGCTCCGTGCAAACCTCCTTCAGTGACTCAGAGAATGACATGATCATCCAAGCATTTCATCAACATGGTACCATTCTGCTTGAGAGAGGACATGGGGGTTATGTCTGGAAGAATGGAAATTTTGAACCAGGTAGTGAATGACATCAGTGCTGTTTGGGGATGCAGCAGGACATGTGGTCAGGTTTGTCATAGGGCCACTGACATGATTTCATTGACCCACAGGAGAGAAGCTGCAGTGGCCCATGGAAAGCTAGCTACTGGGGGTGGCCTGCTACACAGCCACCACTGACACCAAATGAAGAGTTCCTGTCCACTGTCAGGGATTCAGAAAGTTCAGTGGAAAGTGTACAATGGCATGTAATTGATACTGATGCTGCTGTTTCAGGGAGGACAAGTATGTTCCAGGAGGAGCTTCCTGGTATGCTTACATATGTCAATTTTTAAATATTTCTTGTATAGTAAAATATTGAAAGCAATAGCTAAGTTGGTTTAATGACTTTTTGGGGGGTAACTATTTATAGATTGATACAGTAAACAACACATTCTGGTTCATTACACATGGGCTTGGGGTGGACATGTCATCCAAGTTTCAGTTAAATGTATTGTTAATGGACATATAAAGGCCAACATTTCCTCTTGTGTTATTGTTATTGTGATGATTTGTCCTTACATTTTGCTTAAATTCTTCCAGGATCATCCTCCCTAGCAAGTGTGGAGTCATTTGTACACATGTCATCCAAGTTTCAGTTAAATGTATTGTTAATGGACATATAAAGGCCAACATTTCCTCTTGTGTTATTGTTATTGTGATGATGTTGTCCTTACATTTTGCTTAAATTCTTCCATGATCATCCTCCCTAGCAAGCGTGGAGTCATTTTTACATAGTAAGCCAAGTGTTTTTTATTTCAGTACTGATGAAATTATCAGTATGTGTGAGGTGGGTTAGGATATATTAAACTGTAGTAGTGTAGCTATTAATTTCTTTTCTGTGTTTGTTGCTTATTACCGCATGCCACGTAGGAGGATTGTTAAGGGTGCTTGCAGGAGGTCTGCTGTCCACTCTCCACCTGATCCTGATATGTCTTTCTGTGCCACTTGACATATGTTTAAGGCCATGAAGGAGGAGCAGGCACATTCCAATAGGGCCTTTGAGGAAATGTTTAGGGTTGTATATGTGGCATAGGCTAATGTGTGACTGCTTCCACCATGTTGCTGATTCAATGGATCTGATGAATGACATGTTCGAATGAGCAGTGTCTGTGATGGAACATCTGCTGGGAGGGAGACAGCATCCAAAATCCATAGGTCAGCCACTTCATCTGATGTTAGCTGACGTTGCCATGCTCGATCATGCTCGCGTAGTGGCACTATTTCCACTGCTCCATCAGTGGTTGAGGTGTCCACACTGTAGATCATTGTGTGTATTGTACCTAGTCAGCCACTGTAGCTAGGTAGCATGTGCATATAAGTAATTGAGCATGAAAGATCAGTGTCATTTTGTGTAGTCAGTCAGACTGAATGTAGGCATGAATGGAGATGCACCTGCAAGTGTGTGTGAAGTAGTCAGTCATTTAGCTTAAATATAAGTTCCAGTTACAGCTTCTGATGTGTTTATGTACAATAAACAACTTGAACCCATCACAGTGCCTCAGTGTTTCATTTGAATACAAGAGATGTATGGCATGGTGTCAGAATGGGATCTGAAGTTGAAGCAACTCACAAACCATGAGGCAGACAGAACTGTAGAAATATACAGGAGCCAGCTCACAAACAGGCCAGCAGTTATTTGAAGGTACTTAAACTTGTTTAAATTATTTTTTCAGTCACCAAATAGATGGCAAAGCATTCAAAACATTAGAAATAATTACCAAGATAAATGAAATGTCTGAAATTGCAACATACCAATAAAAGCATTTGAAATAAATACAAAAGTGTTCGACATAATTTCCAAAGTGTTAAAATGTACAAAAAGGCTAAAACAATCACTTTTTTGCATTGTACTACTTTTTCACAATAAGTGAAACTTTTTGAAGTATCTGAAGTGTCTAGAGTGTTCACAGTGTTTGCAATGTTAAAGTGAAGCCTTTTCAGAGATACTGTTGTGCATGTGAGCATAATCACAAGTACCTGGTCTATGTTTATATGTAAATATATTTTGTTGTTATGGCAGAGGGATTTCAAAGACCTGAACCACTGGTGTTTGATAATAATATTGCTGAGAACTGACAAGTGTTTGAGCAAGAATATGATATTTTCATACAGGCTGCATTTTCTTATATAAAGACATGCAGACAAACTGGCTTGGAAGCCATTGAGAGGGGACGTTCATTTGTGTATGCACCTGTCGTGTATGTAGGGAAGGAGGAGAACTGACATATTATGATACAGGCTGAAACACAGGAAGACCCTGAGTCCTTAAAACATAAATTTAGAGAAATGTGTAACCCTCAAATGAATATTACAATGGAAAGTCACATGTTTTACACATGAAATCAAAAGCCTGGTAAAACTATAGTAGCATGTATTACCGACTTTAGAAATAAAGCTAAAACGTGCAGATTTGGTGATCTAAGAGATGAGCTGATAAAAGACAGACTTGTGTGTGGTGTTAATAATGATGCAGTGAGAAAGATTTTGCTTTGAAATTGATTTAATGAGGAGCAAAGCCATTGAGATTTGTCAAATATATGAGCTTACAGAAAAGCATACAGATATGCTTACAAATGAGAAAAATGTGCATGCAGTGTCTACCAGTGCGAATATTGATAGTGTACAACATAAAGCTAAGATGAAAAAGAAATATAAATTGAATGGGGACACAACACTCAACCTTATTGTTAGTTGTCATAATTGTAGAGGCAGTCATGAACCTAAATGAGAAAAGTGCTTAGCTTGTCACAAATCTATAAAGTGGAATAATTTCAAAAGGCTTTACAAGTCTAAAGTGGCACATACTTTTATTAAAAAGAGAGCTTCCAAAGATGCAAGTAGATCAGATAGAGAGCTGGGAGCAAACCTTCTATGTTGATGGTGTCTCTGTGATTGATGAAACACTTAACACAGTAGATTATTGGCTGGCAGCAAAAAGTGAAATATTTTGTACTGTTCGGATTAACGGGAAACCTGTAGAGCTTAAAGTAGATACTAGATCCAAGTGCAATGTTATATCAGCACAAATGTTTGCTAAAGTAAAAGCTGGTGAGAAACTTGATTCAGCAAAGTGCACAAAGCTTGCTGATTATGGTGGTGAAGAGATTCAAACTGATGGTGCAGTAGTTCTCACATGCCATTCAGCTGGGAACAGCTATGACCTGCAGGTTTTCATAGTGAAAAGACATGTACAGCCATTGTTAGGCCTCAAAGACAGTTTGAGAATGGGACTGATTTCATTTAATAAAGAGCTCCACCGTATAAGTCTGAACAACCACAATAGTTTTACACAGAACATTTTTAGTATATATGCTGATATTTTCAAAGGTGAGCTTGACAACCTTCCAGTCACATACTCCATGAGGTTAAACCATGAAGTAATGCCAGTTGTCAGATCAGCAAGGAAGGTGCTGGTAGCAATGCAGAGCAAAGTCAAAGCAGAGCTTGACAAAATGGTGAATTTAGGTGTCCTTACTCCTGTAAAAGTACTGACTGAATAGGTATCCTCCATGGTCATAGCTCATAAGAAAAGTTCAGTTGATAATCGAATATGTATTAATCCGAGAGACTTAAACGTCTTCATCATCTGATGCACACAGTAGAAGAAGTAGCTGCTGTCATGCCAAATGCCACAGTTTTTTTCTGTCTTAGATGCAAAAAGTTCATTTTGGCAAATTTCGCTGGATCACAAATCTTCATTGTTAACCACTTTCAGTACACCATTTGGTAGATACAGATTCTTGAGAATGCCATTTGGGATAAATTCTGCCAGTGCAAAATTTCCGCATGCAATGGAAGAAATTTTTTCAGGTTATCCATGTGCTATTATCGTAAACAAATTTATTGTAGGGGGCAGTGGTGAACTCATACATGATAGAAACCTCACGAAAGTTCTAGACCGTGCTCGTGAAGTAATTCTTAAACTGAATCCTCATTAATGTAAATTCGAACTGAAAGAAGTTACTTATGTTGGTAATTTGTTTACCATTTCTGGCTTACAACCAGATCCAGCTAAACAAGCAGCAATTCTTGAGATGCCATTTCCAGAAAATCTCACATCTTTACAAAGTTTTCTTGGTATGGTCAACTATTTAGGAAAGTTCATCCCAGACCTGAGTGAGCTTTCAGCACCATTACGAGTTGGAATGCAAAAATGTATCTGGACCTGGTTAGAACAACACCAAAAGGCATTTGACTTTCTGAAACAGAAAATTGCCAGTCCACTCACAGCGAGATATTATGATGTTCACAAACCTGTAACTCTTTCATGTGATGCTTCTAAATATTGTCTTTGTGCAACATGTCTTTGAGAAGGCATACCAGTCACCTCTGCATTCAGAACTTTAACCCATACTGAAATGCAGTATGCACAAATTCAAAAAGAGCTTTTAGCAGTAGTGTTCACATATTCGAAGTTCCATGATTATAATTATGGCAAACCTGTTCAAACAAAGACTGATCACCAACTTCTGGTGACAGTTCTGAAAAAGCCAATACATACAGCCCCAGCAAGCTTGCAATGCATGATGTTAAAATTGCAAAAGTACATTTTCAATATTGTCTGTACAAAAGGCACATTTTTATCCCTTGCTGATGCTTTGTCAAGAGCGCCCAGAAAACAACAGAATAGCATGATAATGAGAAAGTAGACCTTGAAGTCATGGAAGTCAGAAATTTTTCCTCATCACATCTTGATGAACTTAAAATCATATAGCTTCAGGCCCAGTTCTCCAGAAGTTGAAATACGTTATCAGTCAAGGATGGCCAGCATGACAAACCAGTTTACCACTTGACTCTCAGAAGTATTTTCTCTACAGAGATGAGCTCAACATGATAGAAGATGGAATCATCATTAGATGTCCTAAACTGGTAATTCCTATAGCATTACAACAGGAATATATCAGAATTTTGCAGTGTGATCACCCTGGTACTAATTCAACCAAAAGAAGGGCAAGAGGCATAGTATTTTGGCCTTCTATGTCAAAAGATATAGAAAAGGAAACTCTAGCATGTTCCATTTGCAACAGTACTAAATTACACCAACAAAAAGAACCACTTAATTTAAACCAGATTCCTGCACTATCATGGTTGACAGTTGCTACTGATATTTTCAAATGAAATAATCAACATTACTTAGTGTTAGTAGACTCTTATTCGATTTAGTTTAAAATTGATCTTCTTCTTAACTTAACGTCCAGCACTGTCATTATGAAATTGAAACACATTTTTCTGTTCATGGTAGTCCGCACAAAGTCATATCTGACAATGGTGCATAGTTAAGTCAGCAGTGGAAGAATTTTGCTGAGTCTTGGGACTTTGTCCATGTTACTAGTAGTGCTGAGTATCCACAGTCCAATAGATTAGCTGAGCGTGCAGTTCAAAGTGCAAATTACTTGTTGGAGAAATCCAGTGAGATGGTAGCACTGTTTCTCTTAACGTACTTAATCTCAGAAACATTCCTTGAGATAATTTGTTTGGTTCTCCTGCTCAGAGATTGATGTCCAGACAGACTAGAACAACTCTAAGAATCAGTAAACAATTATTGATTCCAAATGCAAAGAACAACAGAATGGTCAGGACTCAACTTTTGAAAAAAATGCCAGTCACAAAAGTTGTGCTACGATAAATCCAGCAAACCCCTCAAACCATTAAGACAAGGTGACATTGTGGGAATTGTCAAAAATATTTGTGAAGAACTGAGATCTTACATCATACAATCTGATGGAATGGATTTCAGAAGGAATCAAAGACACATATTACAAGTCTCTGAACCAGTGACGCAGCAGATTGCCTGTGCCAGAGACTCTAGTTCTCAGTGTGACTCTACACTTGTTTAAATTCCAGATGACAGTGTATTTTTTTCAAGTAATCCTGATGTAAACCCCGAAGTTCCAGTTGTAAAAGAATCCCAAGAGACTGTCCCTGTTGTTAAACCCAGTCAAAGGTTTTATGTGACCAGATTGCTCAGACAATTCAAATAGACAGTAGAATGCAAATACAAATTAAAAGTGCAATATATGATGCCCCACCACTGAACCAGTAATCAAGGAGCCTCAGTCACTGGGAGGATGACAAGTACACACACAGTATTTTCAGGGTCTATATTAGAACATCGAAGTTTCAAAACTTCGAATGTTCTAATATCGACCCCTATTCAGCGAAAGCTGAAAATATCGAAGCAACAGAAAACTGAATTTTTTCCTAGGGAAAGAATTTGATTGTCCATTTCTGTTGCAGTATTTTCAGCGCTATGGTGGAAAGTTACAAGTCGGGTTCAGGTAAGTGTGCGATTGAGTGCGGGTTAGGTTAGTTAGGGTTAGGGTGTGGGTTAGGTATGTGTGCGATTATGTGGACATGAGGGTTAGGGCGGGTTAGGTGAGTTAGGGTTAGGACATGGGTCAGGTAAGTGTGCGATTGTGTAGACGTGAGGATTAGGGCAGGGTAGGTGAGTTAGGGTTAGGGCGTGGGTGAGGTGAGTGTGCGATAGTGACGGACCTTAGGGTTAGGGTTTGGGTTAAGGTAAATGGATAGTCTGTGGTGTGAGTATAGTTTAGTGTAGGGTTAGGTGTAAGATTTTAGGTGTATGTATGTATGTGGATTGCTGCTTGTTTGGTGTGCTTGTGTTGTGTGTATGTGTTTTGTAACAGCAAATTTTTTCCCTAGGAAAAAATTCACTGTTCTGTATATTCGATGTTTTCAGCTTTCATTGAATAGGGGTCAATATTAGAACATTCAAAGTTTTGAAACTTCGATGTTCTAATATATAACCTATTTTCAGTTGCAGCTCTCTGCATCAAGTGCAATTTCCCTTAAGAGTGCACAGAGACCACAGTCAGTCTAAGGCTGGTTTCTTCCTCTTTCTCCAGATCTCCATTAAGACTCCCCACTGGCAGGGCTATAGAGTTGAGATCTCAGCTGAGTGGCCAAGCCAAGATCTCCAGCACCCTCTCTGTCCAACCAGTGCATTGTTTCCCTGCCTAAGTAGCTGATGCATACACTCTTTGAGATTTGGTTTACACACACACACACACACACACACACACACACACACACACACACACACACACACACACACACACACACACACACACACACACACACACACATACATCTGGGAAAGGCTGGCACAGGTTGACTAGCTATGCCACCTTATGCCCAGACTATAAGGTAGTTATCTCTGCCACCAGCCGACTCCTTATCAGCTACTTTAAGGCCCTTAACAAAGGGTGTCCAATCTTAGTCTTACGAAGGGCAAGGCTATTAGAAGTGGCCTGCACAGTATCACCAAATAAATATGTAAGTACTCTCATAACTTAAAATATCTCTACACAGATCAGCAACAATGAAAGGTTTAAATATATTTAATAATAAATAATAAAAGAACATGAGAATACCAAATATGTATGCATAGTGAGATCTAAGTTCAAAATCACAGGAATATTTAAGACAACATTGCAGTACAGTCTCAAATAAATAAAGAAAAATATCTAAACTAAGTTTCACTATATTCTTGACTGTATCTAAGAGAGTTAATATATCCTAGAAATTTACTTACAGAACAAGGTAGATGTGATGAATGGTTTTTGTCAGGTCCAAGACAGAATACAGAATGTCTTGTCTCACTAAGAGACTTCTCATATTAGTATCTCAAATCTTACTGCTGGGATAACTTGCAAAATGACATAATTTCTTGTCACCTGATTCTATCCCAGATGAAACCTGCACTGCTGGAATCTGGCAGTATTTAGCATCTGTCTGTGAAAATACATAGACCTCAGATCTTTGGCAGATGCTGGAAGTCATAAAACAATTACATTCCTCCACATTTCAAGACTAGTAATTATTTCACCCTAAAGGTAATACAGAAAACTTCTTAGCACAGACTGTGTCTTTAGCTCACTGAAAACTGAAATATACCAACTTTTATTGCACCATAAAGTAATTTAATTTCAGCTATTTTTCTGAAGTTAACCTCCTGTATTCCAGTTTCCACTGTTAAAATATATACATTTACACAGTTACAATAATGCATGCACATTTCTATTCTATTCCAGCAGGACACACTGTGGTTACAATTTAAGCCCAAGCACTTTATACAATACCTTTTTAACACACATGTCTGTACAGGGTTTACCTCCATAATATCAAAGGTCCCAATGGCAAATGAGCACAACGCTGACCCATTTTCATGAAACCTGTACCGCTGAAACCTCAGAAAGCCAACAAACCATTGAAATCTGACATTTTGACCACACCACACCTACAAAAAGTGCTAACATGGGTCAAAAAGGGGGCAAGATTTTGCGGTTTGGAATATTGCTGTTTGAGGTTTTGTGAAGGCTGAGTTCAGAGTTCACAGAAGTGGGTACTTTGTTGTGGCAGTCGACATTATGGAGGGAAACATCTGTACAGACCAGTTTGATATACACATGACATACAGTTCCAATACATTTGTAAAACAAGCATCTTATATAAATCATGTTGACACTCACAGATGACATATAATTATTTACAAAATTCCAGATAGCTGTGCTGGCAGTATCTCCTTTCATCACACTTCTTCCCCACTTGAAAACTCAAGCTTTTTTTTCAGGAATCATTGCTTGAGATGGATGAGCCTATCTGGAAACACACTACCCCATTCCCTGTCTTGAGATCCCAGTTGCCTCTGCATTGCTGATCCCAGTCCAGTGCCACACTGTCCTATCACATGCCTGGGACCCTAGGCTCCACCACAGTAACTTGGTATTCTGCTGGCTGGCTCCCTGTAGCCATAGATCCTCCTCAGACTCCTCCTACCTCCCATTGCAAAGACTTAGCACAAGAGCCTCCCTGTCATGGTAAACCTTCATCACGTTAACATGGTATAGTGTGTGACCCTGCCTCCTGCTTAGCATTTCTACCAGGTAGTTTAACATCACTGACCTTCTTACCACTTTGAATGGTCCCTCCCAAGCTGCCTGTAGCTTGTTGTGTCTGATAGAAATGAGAACCATGACCTGCTGCCCCACAGCATACTCACTAGCTTAAGAATTCTTCTCATTCTTTTTTGCTGTTGGGCTCCTGGAGGTTCTCCTGGGCCAAACCCATGAGTTCCCTGAGCCTTCTCTTGAGGTTTAGGATGTATGCCACAACAGACTCCTTGTGGGCTTCACACTCACATTTCCACACTTCATGAATCAAATCTAGACGTCCACTCACCCTATACCCATAAAGCATCTCAAAGGGCAAAAAAACTGTGGATTCCTGGGGCACCTCTCTGTTAGCAAACAACAGATGGGGCAAATATTTGTCCCACTCCCTCTTAAACTGGTCTGCAAATGCCTGTAGCATGGTCTTTAGTGTAGAGTTTAACCTGTCCACCAGACCATTAGTCTGGGGATGGTAGGGGGTGGCCTTTAGGTACTTCACCCCATAGTGCTTCCACAGACAAGCTAGCAGGTCTGACATGAAATTGGCACCTCTGTCAGTCACTGTTTTGTTTGGGAAAGCTACCCTGTGGAAAAACTCAAACAAAGCATTTGCCACCTTTTCTGCCTCAATGGAGGACAGAGCCCCTGCTTCAGGGTATTTGGTAGCATAATCTACTACCACTAGGATACACTTTTCCCTGTGGAAATTGGGGTACTCAGAGGCCCCACAATATCCATAGCTGCCATCTGAAACTGCTCCTCAATCACAGACAAAGGCACCAAAGGAGCTTTGACATTGTCTCCTGACTTGTCTACCTTTTGGCATTGTTCACAAGTTCTGCAGTACCCTGTTACAGTCCTGGAAATTCCAGGCCAATAAAAGTTCTGCATAATACATCTCTTGGAACACTTTATGCTCATCATAGCTCTTAACCTCTTAGTGCAAGAAATCTGGACAAAGCCTACAATTTTGGGGGACAAAGGCTCAAAAATAGGGACAGATTTTAAATATTGCTCTTATAAACTTAGAAAGTTGCTAGAATGACAGGTTTTGTATTGCCATGCATTTCCTGAATGATATGAAGTCCGTAACTCAAATGAATGTCATTATTTAGTGACTTTAATCCTCAGTGATTTGCCAGAAAACCAAACATTTTATGAGAGACAGACCAAAAATATGAGACAAAAATCTGGACCTTCTGCGGAAATTTGTACAGTTGAGAGCATACCTCTCAACCTGTAAACATCAAAAATCTTGTCAAGGGCCATGAAAAATAGGTACAAAATCTGTATGCTGATTAACATCTTATTTGCATACATAATTATGTAACCCCACCCACTCCAATGGAATTGTGGGATACAAACTTTCAAACACAAACTGAAGAACAGACAACCAAAATATGACACCAGAGTCCCCCTGCAGCCATTCCAATGTCTCATTACCTGGCTATTTTGCCCCATTTACCATAAACACTAATGTGTGCATACTGCTTTACTACTATAATGAAGATTTGGATTTTATTTTTACATTTTGAGGCACATCATCAATGCACAAACACTAACAGACATCTGATAAATAAAGCAATACTGTTTCACAATGAAAATAGACTTGCATTAAAACTTCTCTGCCCTTGAAAATCACATTCATTGAAACAGTATTGAAACCTGCACCACATCCAAAGAAAATATAAGGGATAAAGATTACCTTTGGGCTGTTTTGAAATCACTGGCCCCTTGCATACAAAATAAGAACCATACATGTGTTCTTTTCTTTGATACACCTTCCTGACTTTATTAAGTTATATTTATTGTATAATACAGCACACTTGTTAGACAGAGCACATTTTAAATTTATTGTTTGAATGAATATTTTCCAGTAGGCTGTACTGTAAGCAATGAAAGAAAATGCATGAATCAATAATTACAAAACTGCCCAATTTAAAACATTTCCAAAATAAAAGTCTACTTCCACACCCAAACTATAAACAGAATGACAGTAGTGTAAGCATAGACATCTTGCACAGCTTCTCTCACTTTAAATTTCAGGGTTTTTATTTTTGGGGGGGCAAAAGGTCAAAAACCAGGGACACATTTTAAACATTGCTTGTATAATTCTGTAAAGTTGCTAGAATAAAATGTGTTACCCCCCATGCATGTTACTGGCAAGTCTTGAACCCAGAACACTATACACACACTACAGTTAGTGCAACATACCACTATGCTAAATCAGAAGTTTAAACAATAGGAAGACTGAAACTTAATGGCTATCATTTAGTGAATTCAGTTCTCACTTCTCACCATAGCTCTCAAGTCTCAACCTCTTAGCACAAAAAACCTAGACAAACAACAAAGCCAAAAATGGGGGAATAGTAAATACAACTGACTAAGTTCTCACTTACCATAAAACCTGGACAAACAACAAAGCCAATAATAGGGGAATACAAATTCTGTTGTCACCATAGCTCTCAACTCTTAGCACAAAATCTGGGTAAAGCTGAGAAATGGTGGTGGCTATGGACTTTAGGCTCTTTTTACCCTGTACCAAAGGTACAGGGTTTGAGCCTAAGTACCTCTAGCCACCAGGCGTAGGGACATTTTCACACACACAACACACTGTAAAGTGTAAATTCCCATTGCTTCATTCCAAAAAAGAAGGGAAGAACCTGTCTTTGAAATGCTCTGCTGAGGTATTTTGATCCCATTGTAAGGCTCTAAGGAAGCAGTCATGACTAGTTTGAATTGGCTGTGCCCCTCGAGACTACCATATTTGCATATCTGACAGACTGATGTATCACTACGTACCTGTGGCTGCATAATGCATTAGTGCTACAGCAATGTCTGAATCAGAAACACCTATCACATTGTGCAGACCTGCTAGAAGCAGGTTCGCACAGTGTACTATGTGTTTCTGATAACATCCTATAATGTATAAGAACTGATAAGCTTATGCAAACTCCAACAACACACCTTTAATGACTATGTTTCATTCCTATGAATGTACAAGGAACTTTAAAACATCCAATTAAATACAAACTTGATAAGATCACATAGCAAGTTCTATCATATAAAACATCACTAAATCAATAATGCAAATTCCCTTTCTTAAGGAAAACACAAAATTAACTGAACCATTTATCTTTGGAGTTCTAAATGAATTAAAATGAAACTGCCAAATTATCTGCTTCTGAATCTCCTTCTCTAAAATCATTAATTACCTGTTTGTGTACAAAAGAAGTACATTTTTTAAAAACCTCCACACTGTGTACTATGCTTGTATAAAGAATTAATTTCACCTTTGTTCTTAAGACTAATGTGCTTACCTACTCCTTCTTGAGTTTCCTGCTTTCCATATACAAAAACAGTCATATGCTAAGCAATGAGCATGAGTCAATTGACTGATACCAAAGGCGTGCCTTCTACTGAAATCAGCTATAGCATTTTTTTAAATATTTTTATCACATAAGGACTATTCACCATCATTCTACATTGCCTGCAATGCAACCAAAACAAGAAAACGTTCCACTTGTTTTCTTTCTACTCCTAACCATGTTGTAGGCAGTATTTCTTCTTTCTAGCATTTTCACACACACACACACACACACACACACACACACACACACACACACACACACACACACACGCACGCACGCACGCACGCACGCACACGCACACACACACACTTTGTTCAAATGAATGGCAGCTCCTAATACAGCAGCTTAAAATGAATGGCAGTCCTTGCATTTAAAATAAACAGCAGAAAACGAATGGCAGCTGGTTCCTGTTCCTCTTTACCTAATACCAGTCCTGAATGGCAGAGCTTTCTTTTTTTCTAAAGTTAACCTCCTGTATTCCAGTTTCCACTGTTAAAAATATATACATTTAAACAGTATCAACAGTGCATGTACATTTCTGTTCTATTCCAGTAGGGCAGACTGTGGTTACATTTTAATCATAAGCACTTTATAAAATACCTTGTTAACACATGTCTGTACAGATCAGTTTGACATCTGCATGACATACGTGCGAAAATCACTGGTCCGTCAAATTCTTTTGTGTTAATCCTGTCCGATTTCTTTGTATTTTTATCCTAAGACACTCATCTGATTTTAGTAGAATAAGATTTGACCTAACTGATGGTTGATACATATGTTTTAACCATTTCTTTAGAGTTTTCTGAGGCTTGTTCTACTGAAGCGACCCAGGATTTTTTGGATTAGCCCCAAACACATAAGGGATTTTGCAATCCTGATCTTTCTATTACTTTAGTATTGTTAGACTGCAGCAACCCATTTTAGTGGTTAGCTGTATTTTTTTGCTAGACTTTAGGCCGAGAACATCAAGGGCACTAAAAGGTGTTCATCATGTTTTTTCTCCTTATTGAAGTTTGAAAATATAAGTCCCATAATGTCACTCTGCTATATACTCTAACAGGAGATTTACTGCATTCTGAATATTCAAATTCTGAGCACTTTATACATTGCTAAAATGTACACTGCATTCAGCATTAATCCGTGAACACACTGAGTGCTTTTAAAATGTTGGCTGCAGGGAGTATCAAGCAGTACTCTGATGTGTTGTTCAAACCAGCATTCCTCCATTCCTCAGCACCTGGTGTACTGCTGCAATGAACAAAACACAGCACTCGTGTGCAACATGCATTCTAAACTGGTGAAAACTAAGCAAGAGCTGATCAAAGCATGATTCAAAAGGAGAACATTTCCTGTGAAGTTCCTTTCTCATTATGGCTTCTGTGCAACATGGGTGTATCCCAGATTCTGGCCCTCTGTCATCATCATATTTATTGTCCAATGCCTATGAGTCACTACCTTATAGAAACTACTACTATTACTTAATATGTTTTCTTACAGAATCGTGTTACTCAACATCTTAAATCTATCTGCCATATTATTGCTACAGCATTGCAAACATGATTTCCTTACTCTGATACTGTACATTTTGCTTTTTCAGAGGATCCTTTTATCATTAAATATGCTGTGTCTATTGATATTTATTAATTTCAGTATCTTACAATTGATTTCAGTATCTTACAAACATGGATTTTTTAATGTGATAGAACACTGTGTACTTGGAATTGTCTTTCCTTGTTTATCTAAAAGTTAGGCAATTTCTGCTGAGGATTACTAACTAATCTGCTGATGGTTGTGTTTGCTATTAGTAACTTGGCTGACTGTTTCCTTTCATGCAGCCTTTGTTTTTAGTTTTTACATTGTCATCTGTTAGGGCTTGGCTATTCCATTTTGCAAGTTTGATACCAATGTGTATTATATAAATACTATTGCTGCTTGTAACATAGTTTTCATCCTCTAATCTATACATGTGCTGTATCTTCAATTAGCTGCTTTGCTTCCCTGCTCAGCTGCCCTCTGTGAAGGCAAAAGTATTATTCTGCAGCTTGTACCGCAAATCTGCATAAAGTCTGTTAAAACATGGCATTGTATGCCCAACTGCATGATACCAGTTTATGCCCAGAACTGAACTAGCCATTGGTAGCTGATTTCTGCTAGAAAGCAGCCCTTCAGCTGTGATCCTGTCTGTTTTAGTCAGAGCTGCACCAAGGTAACTGTGACTACCTCATCAGAAACTGAGGTCAGGGAGCAGGATACGTGGCTGAATGAAATCTGTTCAAATTCAGAAATCTGCAAATTAGACAAAAATTCAGATATAAGATGGAAGGTTACTGCAAAGAAATTTTATAACTTTCCCAAAGGTACTGTAACCCCAGGGCTGATTATAATAACTTATAGGGATGCAGGGGGTGATGCTACTCCTATGTGAAAGTGGGGGACTTTGCCCCTCACAAGGAAACAGCTTTTATTTGAAATTGCCCTTAAAGGACATTTGGATATTTTTTGGCTATATCATTTAAGAAAGTTTAATTAGACTATTTATTCTAGACTTACAATCAAAGAGAAGAACATTCAGCCAAGTGAAATGTATCCAAAAGAAGAAATCTACAAATAAACTGGAAATTCACTCAAAGGATGGGGTCACTTCAAAGGGGTCTCATTGTGCCTTTCCAGGGAAGATTTGAAGCTGTAATTAATTGTGGGGTGCAGAATTGCATGGCTGGGGTGGGGGTGGGGGCATTGTCCCTCAAAGAAGAACAACTTTTTTCTAACTTTCCAGAACAGATAGGCCATTTTTCAGAGCTTCTGTCCGACTAGAATTTTTAATTCAGTTGAATGTCCTAGACATCTAAGATGATATGAGGCTAGTCCATCAACAGCTAGTTTCTGCACTTATCTTCCAAGAACTTAGCTCAGCCTGTCCCTGTTTCACTTTCTTTGAGACTCACTTCCCTTCATGACCTGAACAAAGGGCAAGATTCAATAAATCCTACATGGCTCACTAAACCCATATACATGTCTTGGTGCTGATTTATATTCAGTACATGGTTCTACATGATGTGTAGAGCCACACAAACACAGTAAACATCGTGGCATGCTCCTTACTGCATAAGTAGCTGTTTTGTGTGCTAATCATCCAATCCTTGATGGCAGAGCTATTCAGCAAGCTATAAAGCAATCATGTATGTTTAGTATAGGCTTTTGCCTTCTATTCCAAAACCTATTGGAATACAACCATGGAAACTACACCAGAGGGAAATAATGTTTGGGGCTGATGCTGCTTCTCTGCATGTGTATGTGCAACAGGCTCAAGTATATGCTGCTGCTTCTGATAGATCTTGGGCAAGGATGATTAGACCCCGTTTAACTTTTCATGGTCTGTATGAGGTAGAAATAGTAGAGAGTCACAGTGTGGATAAAGACACACTCCAGAAACTCTGCAACCTCTATTGTCTTCACCTGAGAGTGAGGACAAACCAAGGGGAACCAATACCTGTGGAGACCAAGGTATGTGTAGCACTTAGAATATTAGCTACAGGAACATTGCAGAGACCCACATGGGCCATGTTGGGGGTGTCACATGCATCAGCATCCAAGATCCTACATCAGTTCCTGAATGCTATGCTAGAGCAGACCAGTGACTATATATATTTCCCTGCACCCCTGAAGACAGAGCAAGATCTATGTAGAATTTAAAAAATGGTAATTATTTATGTAAAGATCTAGCTTTGATTTGGGGTTTCAATGGAATCTTATCATTCAGACCCCTGCCCGCATCTGCCCTTATTGTAATGATCCATCTTGTTTCCAATACCTCAGTTAAGTAACTGATATTCCCTTCACGTTCATTCACTACCATCTTTTCCATAACCAAAAACTGTGTGTTAGATCATTACCAGCTACATGCTTTGCCAGGGCATTAGTAGTGTTCCCAGTCCTAATGTTGTATATACGTTCCCTTATCCTGTCTCTGACCCACCTATTGGTCTTCCCCACATAGAAATATAAACATTGGGTGCAAGAGGCTAGGTAAACCACATTAAATGAATTACAGTTGGCTTCAGCCCTAAAGGTGAACACTTTCCCAGCATCAGGGTGCTTAAAAGATCCCAAAGAATTACTGTATGTACAAAAATTACATTTAAGACATTTAAAAATAAGAAATCTCTTAAATAACTACTGTGCTATCCAAGAAGCAGAACACACAGTTTACCTCTAGAAAGCACTTTTTTTTGACAGTCCCATGTCTTAAATATAATTTTTGTACTTAAACACACTTTTAAGTTTTTGGTTATAGAAAATTATTAACATTTTTGAACCTGCCCTATGTATGTTTTTATATATGTTTTTCATATATGCATTTTCATGCTTTATAGTAAGCATTTGTTTGAATTTATTTAGCACTATTATGCATGTTTTCTCTTACTGTTTTTTCTCATGCTATTTTACTATGCTGTGTTTTTTATGCTATTTTATTATGCTTCTTCTTCTTTTTCTTCTTTTGGCTGGTCTCGTTAGGGGTCGCCACAGCAAATCATCTGTTTCCATTTCTTCTGTCACACCAACCACCTGCATGTCCTCTCTCACCACGTGCCTTTAAATTAGTAGGCTAGTTTTCTTATAGCTCATTAAAGGTTTACTTTGTTGCTAGGGTATCAATATGTTATTTTATGTGATTGGCTACAACATTATTGGTTTCTCTATTTAAAACTGAACACTGAATGGTTTGATTTTAATATCTGAAGAAGCAGTATTTTTCAGGTCTATATTGAATCAGTGAACGCTTAAAAAGTGAATGCTGATTCATCGACTCTAGTTAAGTGAAAGCTTACAATCCCAAACACTCGGAACAGCGATTTTTTTTCCAAAGGGAAAAAAATCGCTGTTCCACAAAAAAAAAAAAAATCTTAAAACAGTATATAATGTGAGGGGCTTCGTCACCCACAACCCCCCTACTTAACTATACCAACTCAGAGACTGCACCACAGTGGAGGAAATAGCACATTCCTGAAATTGGCCCAGAGATTGTTTTCCCTGGGGAAAAAATCACTGTTCTAGGTGTTCGGGATTGTAAACTTTTGCTTACATACGGTCGATGAATCAGCGTTCGCTTTTTTAAGCATTCGCTGATTCAGTATAGACCCTATTTTTCACTACTGTAAAAGTGCTTATGTATTATTAAACTCCACTTGAAGCTTGGTTTTTGACTGCCACTTTGTTTTGGTTCACTCGTGCTTTTGGATTTACTTTTTTTTTTTGAGTGACCCATTTATCCTTTAGCCTTGACTGTTGTGAAGTATAAGAACTGCATACATATAAAAGTTCCATTTTCTCCTGGATATATACATATATTTGCAACATGTTACAAAATCTAAAATGTGATTGAATAATAGAAGCATACCTTAGAAAATAAATGGCTTCTCTGCAGAAAAATAATCTTCAAAGAAATGCCAATCTTCTGTTTTGTCAGAATACACAAGTTTCCTAACCTTCAAGTTCCCTAGCTACACTGTTACCTTTTTATAGTGTAGATTCAGCCCTCTGAGCATTTGGAAGATACAAATGAGGTGCAAACACATTAGAATTGCTGAATACCAAACTTTTGACTTCGTGTATCAAATGTAAACATAGTGTAGGTTCTACACCATTGTCAGGTACTAATGATGGCTTGAAATTGTGAATGATTAGTGTGAGTGATTTAAAACAACACAGCAATTCAGATACCCTTCCATAAAGTGGGTATGCCAGTGAGGATACACTTACAAAGTGTGTAACTAACTCCAATAAGTTTTTAAATAAAGCAAAACACCACACATGTATCATTTTTGTCCATAATAGGTCATCTCCTGCCTTTGATAAAAACTGTTGTTCATTGTTATGCATTTTTATCACACCGTGAAAGTAAAATGGTAAAAGATGTACTATAGATGGTTTACCTTTAGAAAGCCCAATCACAGTGGTGCAATTGCTCATATGAGCAAATCAAAACCAAGAAAGTTAAAACAGCGACAGTTTGAAATGTTTAAAAATCAGCAAATTGAAAAGCAGATTCACTAATTTCGAACATTAATGTAAAAAAAAAATGTACTGAGATTTAAAGCAGGGGAGCAAGCCCCCCTGCACCCCACACCCCCTACTTTAATATTCTAACTCTGAGATCACACTACAGTGGGGAAAGGGACCATTTCCCGATCCCCACTATAGTGTGATCTGCCCCAAAATGCTGAATGTGCAATGAGCGAATGTCAATGTGCATTCACTCATTGCACATTCAAACTTTTTTCCATTTGGCATTTGCAAACTTTGCAAACAGACTTTCGAACTATTGCTGTTCACCCGTGTGCAATACGCACACATGAAGGTAAACCCTATAGACAGCATGTATGATATTAAAGCAGAGATAAGGGAAGAATGACCAGAATACAAAGAGAAGACAGAACTACATTTGTGCATATTCCTAAATGCTCATGTGATCACTCATTGCACTAAATATGTTAGCCATGCATATACAACCATTGAGAATGTCTAAGTGTATGAACTAATAATAATGGATATTAAATATGAATTGCTTGTATTTACATGATTTGACTAATGTTGCAAAGCTGTGTCTGTGTCAAAGACAGGTAACCCACTATAATTGTGTCATGTACAGGGTCATATCGTTCTTTTTTTTTTTTGGCTTTACCATTTGCATGGGTTGTGGCTTAGCACAAGCATGGTTAACTGCCTAAAAATTGAAAATTTAATGTCAGTTACCTTATGAAGTGCAAACATATTCAGTGACATTGCACAGCAGTCAACAATATGGATGGTAATGACTGCAGAAGTTCCACCTATTACCTGACTGTCTGTGTAGCACAAGGTATAAATACATTGAACTAAACAAAACAGAAGGTAGCTAAAGCAGACCTGGAGTCCCACAGTAGTTTTTTTATATACTGTGGAAGGGTCATAATGATTATTTACACAATTAATGTATGTTAGCTATTGCCTTTTACATTTGTGTGCTGCCTACCTATGAACAAACAGGATTCACTACTTAAGGAAAGAAAGTGTAAGATTTCATTTGGTTTGCCTTCCTTCACACAAACAGGCCTAGGTAAGTGTAATACTCTATTCAGATTAGGTGGGTTCAGATCCCATAAGGAACCTATACATTCACATTCAACTAATATAATTTTTAAATTTTAATTGCAGCAATGTTGGCTTTAATGCCATGTTGTAAAGTTAATCTGTAGTATATTTAAAGGCATATATGGAAAAATCTGCATATATACCTCATAAAATCGTCTAAGGCCAGCTTCGAGAGAAAAATTGCACAGGACACTAAGGTAATCACAAGGCTTTCTTTAGTTATGTTAGGAACCTGGGTGGGAATTCCCAGATATGCTCAGAATTAATCCAAAATGACAAAAAATACACTGAACCCACAGACATTGCCAACATCCTAGCTGACAGGTTCAGCGCAAATCCCCCCCCCCACCAAAAGGGCAAATATCTATCCCAGCAGAGTGCTGCCCCCCTGACATCTCAAATACTCAGGTAAGAGCCGCCCTCTCCAAAGCAAAAAACACAGCATCAATGGGACCAGACGGTGTCCTGGGCTGCGTCCTACATGAACTCCAAGAAGAGCTAAACCCAAACATAAAACTACTGTTCAATCTCAGCCTTACTACAGGATATGTACCCAAAGAGTGGCGTACAGCAACAGTGGTCCCTCTCCACAAAGGTGGTGCCTCAACGGATCCTGGAAACTATCACCCCATAAGCCTGGCTAGCTTGGTCTGCAAAGCTATGGAAAGGATCATCATGGACCTCATAAATAAAGATATTGGGGACCTACAGACACTGGATCCTACCCAGTTCGGCTTTGTTAAGGGCAGATCCTGCCTCTTAAACCTGGTCGATTTCTTTGAAACAGTCACCAAGGCCATTGACGAGGGGAAGGTGGTCCACACAGCCTACCTGGACCTCGCAAAAGCCTTCGATACAATACCCCACTCTGGCATTATAGATAAGCTCACCAGCTTAAATATAAACCCCTGTGTCACTAGATGGGTTGCAAACTGGCTCAAGGACAGAACCCATATGGTTAGAATTGCTGAAGCCATGTCAGACTCCAAACCAGTTACAAGTGGCATCCCACAAGGCTCAGTCCTGGGACCTCTCTTGTTCGGTATATATTTCTCGGAGGTACAGGCCAACATGGAAAGACTGTGGATGACCAAGTTTGCAGATGACTGCAAACTGGGCGCCATAATCGACTCTCCAGCTGACACAAGCATCCTCCAAAAGGGCCTCATAGAAACAGACAACTGGTGCCAGATCCATGGCCTCAAGCTAAACACCAAGAAGTGTATAGTCATCCCCTTTGGCAAAAACAAAGTGCCCACAAATTACCACATAAGTGGTAATCCATTAAGTACAGAAGAAGTAATTAGGGACCTGGGGACCCAAGTTGATAGCAATCTCTCATTTGACAACCACGTGGCCAAAGTGGTTAGAAAACATTTTATATAGCCCACCTGATCATGAAGGGATTCACATCTAGATCAGGGGAGGTCATCGTGCCTCTTTACTCATCCCTCATCAGGCCCATAATTGAGTACAATGCCCCTTTTGGGATGTACCTTACCAGACACCTGCAGAAACTGGAAAGACCCCAAAAGTACCTCACCAAGAGGATCAAAGGGCTCAAACAGATGCCATATGCTGTCCGGTTAAAGAAACTCCAGCTCTACTCAGTGGCATACCGCCTGCTCAGAGGCAATCTGTGCCTGACGTATAAAGCCATGTCCAACCTGGAATTAATGGACATGCTGCACCTCAGAAAATCCAAATACCATCGAGATACGCGCTCGAGAGACTTGAACCTCAGCACTGAAATAAATAGGACATGCTGGAGGGACAGATTCATAACCCAGAGGCTCCCTTCACTCTGGAATAAAATCCCAGTCCAGGTTAGGCAGAGTCCCTCATTGACTCTCTTCAAGAGGAATCTTGATGAGTGGATGGGAGATCGTAGGTTTACCCGGGTATCACTTCTGTGTCACTACTAGACAGAGGCACAGTATACTAACCTCGAAAAAGGGCATAGCAAAATTAATTTAAAATGGGTGGCGAAAGCCAAACACACTCTGGCTAGGCTTATAAATGCTCTAGGGCAGATAGCCTAGTATAAACCTATGAACCTATATTACAAAGATTATTTGTAACAATTCCCAATCATTTTTGGGATTGGGAAAGCTGTATAGCGAATATAATAATAAAAGTATATTTATTGTAATAAAGCATGAATATGACATATAATGGTTCTAATTATCTCTTTTGTTTTTTTTTTTTGTCTCACCACACCCCTTATTTCTTTTTTTTAATGGAAACACACTGTTCAGATGTCATACCTTTCTGCCAACAAAGCAAATGCTTTTCAGTACAGGGTGGTAGGCCAACTTCTGCAGTTCAGCCTGACAACCCCCCACTGACTGCCACACCAGCACCCAGCACTTCTGGGACACAACCTGGCAGTACTGCCTCTGTAGCTGCTGCACTACCTTGCCCATCCACATCAGGTAGCATTGTCCCAGCCACTGGTGCAATGCAACCTCCAGGAATATTGGTGGAGGCAGTGATTATGTCACCTATCAGTAGATGCCAGGAATGGTGCATGATGTCATAGAAACTGGCCTTGGTGCCCACATCAGTCACCTGGAGAGGTTACTCAATAAAATACAAAAGAGACTACCACATCAAGCAGTTTCACAAGGAACTGAGGAAGGGGACAGTGATGAGAGTTCTGAGGGTGAGAACTAGATTCTCACTGTACCCACACTTGACAGACATGTGCCTCTGATGCCCCCTTGCTATTCCCAATCATGGTGTCCCCCAACCTTTTGTGTCCATTGCTGTCTCTGTGTCTGTCTTGTTTGTTTATACCTGCTTCCAACCTACCCTACCTTCCTGACACACACATTCCTATATACCTTCCCCAACATTCCTGTCTAAAAAAATGGGCACCTGTCCCACAAACAAAATGTCCTATACATAGCCCTTCACTTCACATATGTGTCTTCTTAACAGATACACTTGATTTGGTTCAATTGGCTATATGAAATTATTGTATTGTCTCCTATCTACGTTGTGATGACAATCCAAATTCATCCAGTTTGCTATACATGTGCACATTACAGTGTTGAAGAAGTGGATATCTATGGCTCTTTCCTAATTACCTCCTGAAAATTCCTTTATTGCTTCCCCTTTGTTATTTCCATTGTTTTACCCACCATTTCACCACTTTCCTATCAACCCCATTTTCACATCTTTAATCTGGTCAAAAAATAGAATCACATGGCCAGAAATGGCTCATAAAAACATCTTCACTTTTTGCCCTCTGTATTTGCGCAGAGGTTGGCATCATGCACCAATGTCGCGAAATGGTGAATGGCCCCATATCTCCTGTGTCAAAACCTGGTGAGTGTTTGCCATTAGCAACAGTAGTCCAATTATCTCTGAACAATATTGCTTAAAATCACTGTGCTAAAGAAACACAGAGTTAAAGCAGAGTAAACAATACTTTGAAACAGTTACTCTGACAGTTCTTTAGACTGATGAATGTAACATAATGCAACTTCCTATGTGGAGTGTTGACATAAATTATTTGACTGAAGATTTTTTTTTTGCCTGTAGCAGCATGAGTTTGATTCCACATGCACCTCACATAATTTATTAACATTTTCCAGAGTAATGCGTTCTCATGAAGATACATTGGATACTATCCAAAAATGAGTATTTGAAGTGACATCGATCCCCACAAATATCACATATTTATCCAACCTTGTTCTGCTTGTCATAGGCCTGTTGTCTCTTTCCTAACCCTTCTTTACCCTATGTCAGTCACTTCATGTTACACAGCATGGCAGCTTAATAATAACAGCAGACCAAACATATTTCCATGAATGTTCCATTACACCAAACAATGTTATGTGTATGTTCATCTCTCCTTGTATGTATCCCTTCACTCCCACCCCATGTTATGTGCGTGTGTGTGTGTGTGTGTGTGTGTGTGTGTGTGTGTGTGTGTGTGTGTGTGTGTGTGTGTGTTAGACTGATGGATGTACAGGTCATCTCTTGGTTTCTGCATACTGCCATGTCTCCGCTGATATTACAAACATGTTGCCTTGATTCAATAGTTTATCAGAGCTGCTGTAGTGTGCAAGGTTTAAAAATCTGCTGTTGGATTCTCTTTGTGCCATGCTGTAGTGTGCAAGGTTTAAAAATCTGCTGTTGGATTCTCTTTGTGTCATGTTCAGGTGATGCTTGATAACATGTTAAATTAATGTGATGTGGAAACTGTCCTTACTCTGAAGAAGCATACTGAACACACTTTTCAGGATATCCAGCTATACACAACTAGTTAATATATCTGCTGACTCATACTGATAATTTCAAAAGATGTAATAACCTTATTTCTAGAAAGCTATAAACACAATTAACTTGTGATTTGCAGTGAGGCCTGCAAAACAGCTACTAGTTGTAGAGCTGAATTGAGGTAGGCATTACTGATAAAATTTGGGAATGACACATACTTTAATGTTGTCATTGACAGTCACATTTGCAGTCCTGATCACATTCATTCAGCTAATGCCATCCTGACAAAGAGATAGATAGCTAGAGAGAGAGAGAGAGAGAGAGAGAGAGAGAGAGAGAATAATCTGATTTGAATCCTGGCTCAATTGTGCTCTGACCAGGTGCTCACAGCTCTTACACACTTTGCCACAGAGAAAGCTAGGCAGCAGGTGTATTTTCCATACTCAGTACTGTCTAGAGTGTTTACAGCCACACATCATCACTGAGCCTGTTTGCATGAAGGAAGGTGCACCATATTAAATCGTACACTTTTTTCTTTAAGCATAGAACCACATTTGCCCAGTGCTTAATATCACACAAAAGGATAAGACAATAGCAACAGTTATTAATGTCATAATATATTGGCCACAACATTTCAAAATATAGACAACATCATGAACATCATAGTATCTGTCTGCAATTTCTCCATAACATATCTTGCAAATTAATTCACAAGTTCAAGTTTATTTCATGAAATGCATTTGCACACGTGTTAACACTTTGCCATCATCTGCGCAAATCAATTTCTCAGCTACGTGGTATGTAAGGAGGTGTTTAGCATGCCTTACTCTGGTTACTGGACTGTTAATTTGCATTACATGGAAAGGCATTCATAAATAGAAGAGAATGCTATCCTCTACAAAGTGCACTTTGAGAGTTAGCGGCAGACTCATGCAATGGCACTGTTGTTAAGTACTGTGTTCTTTAGCCTATGTAACTAGATAGGTAGAGGTTTTAGTCTCACAAACGTCACTTTGAGTGTGTGTGCGTGTGTGTGTGTGTGTGTGTGTGTGTATGTGTTCATTTGACTATTAGACTGGAGGTGATTTTATACCGGGATGTGAGTCCACATCTATGTAACAATTCTCCCAGCTTATCTTCCTCTCAGCATCCACTGATATCATCCTCTATAAAGTGCACTTTGAGAATGCTAAAGTCAGACATCTGTAGTGGTGCTAGTCTTACTTTGTATAGAATCCAGCTTGTATACTTACACAGATGCTGTGTTTGAATCTGACCTCAAACAACTGGTGTGTATGTGTGTGGTTAGTGGTATAATATGGTCAGTGCATGATCTTTTGAATCTCTTTTCATTTGACTCCCACTCAGGAGAACATTTTACATAGCCCCATGAATTCAACGCCCCCTGTTTCATCTGTCTACATAACATATTTTCTATGGAACACTGAGGATGTCATCATCTCAAACATGCATACACACATCGTGAAGCACAGCCCCTGCATTACTCTGTGCAAGCCATCAGTAGACCACTGGATGTGTGAGTGTTAATTCTGTCATGGGTTGGTACACATGTTATATATGGACAGAGACAGTCTGTAATAAAATCAAACACATGCACACATACTTCTATCTTCCCTCTCACAGATATGGCGATTTTGTTTTAAATGGTATAATGGTGCCTACGATTTTATGTGCTGTAATGCCTTATGACCCTCAGAAGATTGTAAGTATCAATGCTGTTGTCATCCACATGTGCTATGTTGAGGTATGGACCTACTATAGCCCTACAACAGGGTATGCCAATCTGTGATTTGAGCTAATGTACTGATGCCCACTGCTGACATTTGGTTACATGTTCCTTCCATAACAGCTGTAGTAATATGTATATATATATATATATATATATATATATATATATATATTGCTGCCTTACTAAGGCATGTGTTCTTGTAGTGGAGCATAGCAACATTCTTCACAGTTCTCATTCAACCATTGCAGTGACAGCTGTAGCATGGCAAACGTGTACATGTGTATACCTAGGATCTGGAAATGTTACCTGACATACAACAATATTATGTCATAATGATTACACAGGCACATACGGTGGGTTTATCCACATGCTGTAATGCTGTTATATATACAAATATATGACATTTTCAGATTGACTTGTAACCTTGGGGAAGTCATTGTATGCACAATTGTGTTTCTATTCCCAAGGATTATTCATGTGTTTCATAGAAGAATTTTGGGACTGTCAGCATTTGTGTTATTAACTGTTCTGCAATAACTGCATCCACAACAGTTGTATTGTGTCTATATATGGTTTCAAGACCATCACCCACACATTTCCACTGATAAACATATAGGCATATGATGTACAAATGATGTAATGACATGAAATATGTTAAATTGTATGACTGTGTTAGTTCCACAGTGTTGCACAAGATTCATACACGATATTGTATTTGGAGGTGATGTCACAATGCATTTTGTAATCTTAGGGTGACTACCCAGCTCTGCAAAGAGCTGGTTGTGGATGGCAACATCCATATGCAGCCACAGGAAATAACCTGCTAACTGACAGATTTGGATCAAACTTCAACCCCCTGTTCCCACCGGTCATCACCAAAGTATAACTGCCACCATTCCTCATCCTATTATTTCAAGACAGCAGGTCACCTCTGACCTCTCTAAGGCTAAAAACATGGAATCAATGGGCCCTGACAACATCCCATGTTGCCTTACAAATAACTTCAAACATGATCTAGTAGACCCACGTGAATCCCTAATTAACAACAGCCTCCAGACAGGCTACGTTCTGGTAGAAAGGCAGACAGCAACAGTCATCCCTTGGCAGAAGGGGGAAATCATCAACATAACCAGAGAAATATAGACACATAAGCTTGAATAGCCTCATCAGTAAGGCCATGGAAATAATCATCATGGACCTTATCAACAAGGACATACATAATCTCACAACTCTGGAAACAAACCAGATTGGATTTTAAGGGTATATCAGGTCTGTGAAATGTGATTGACCTCTTTGAGAAGGTCACCATGCCTATGGATGACGGAAAGACTGTGTATCCCAACTAACTTGACCTGGCCAGAGCATTTGACACAATTCCCATTGACATATTATACAGAAACTCTTTGAGCTGAGCATAACCCCCTACATTACCAGGTGGTTAGCCAAATGGATCATTGACAGGACACATACTGTCAAAGTGGGTGAATTCACCTCTAGCAAGAGACCAGTTACCAGAAGCGTACCACAAGTTTCTGTACTAGCCCCTTTCCTGTTTGGCATTTATTTCTCAGAAGTCAATGCAAATGCAGACAATCTTTGTCTGACCAAGTCTGTGACTGACTGCAAATTGGGGTCTGTGAGGATATTAGATATTGTTATCAGTGCTGGCATGATTAGCTGAAGCTTTGTAAATACTTGTAAATAATTGTAAATTACCCTGTGTTATATATGCCAGCATGACTAGCTATAATTTTGTAAATAAGTATATGTTTTTTTTTGCTTAAATTTTTTATTAATTTTACAAAATGAATGTAATTTCATAACTTTGCAATATAAAACATAATTTACACAGGTTAACAGCTATATACAGTCAACAACTATAAACTCTAAACAGACTATTTACAAAGGTGTCTAAGTTTAAAATATATTATACATTTGTACATTTAAAACTTCATTTCATGAGGTATTACAGTCATCTCTCTCCATTATTTCATTCACTATCTTCCATGAGTTGTAATAAGACCCATTTCTTTCTATTCTCATTCTAATGGTTCTCATTTCCATTTGTGATGCATTCAATACAATGTTTCTGTATTCATTAAATGTGGGTGAAGTCTCACTTTTCCAGTTTGTAGTATGGTTTTGCATGCAATAGCCAATAGTGTCCATAAAAGTGAAAATTATGTTCTATCAACACATTGGGGTATGAAGCATTAATTAAAATCAAAGATTTAGACAATTGGAAATGATCATCAAAACATATTTGCAAGAAAAAGAATTAACTTTATCCCAAAATGGTTTAAGTAAATGACAATAATAAAATATATGCTTCCAATCGAATCTCAAGTTCCTTTTACATCTCCAACATCCTACATTTTGTTTAAACATTATTTTCATTTGATGTGGTGTTATAAAGGACCTATGCATACATTTCCATGTGAACAGTTTCAATTGCAATGAAAGAAATGTTTGCTTTGTGGGCAGAAGTTTTAATTTCTTGTCATTGTCATTTGTCATTTGATTATTTATTGTTTTATAGTAGTCCCAAAGATTCTCTGTATGATATAATTTCATTTTCTTAATTATTTTATAGATGTTTGATAAGTAACATTTTCTATGAACAGCTTGTGTTGTTGAAAAGATAAATTTAGGTGTATTTTTTATTAATTGCATTGTTGATCTATTGTCGTACATCCTGTATGCTTAGTCATAGATAATGACCTTAATCAAATTTGTTTCTTATTTGTTCCATTGTTAAAAAATTTCCAGAGTCTAGTAACTGATGCCAATACATCATAAGTCAGTTTATGCTTTCTAAGAGTCTTGATTATATCTATATCAAAAGTTTTAATGTTATTGTATGTGCATGCAATAAGATATCACAAGAATGACCAAGCTTTTATGTTGGGATTCCTATTCATAAAGGTTTTCTATCATTTTAATATTTTTTTTTATATATAAATTTAGAACTTGTGTGCTTCTGTTTGTTTTCTGTAAAATGTTCTCTCATCATCCAAAAAAAAATATTTGATACTAACTCAGTATATTGTGATGGTAATATAAGACCTGATTTTAGCCATATAGTTTCATGTATGTGTTTTTATCTGGCAGAATAAGCATTATTTACCCATAATGATATTGTTTGTTAGCGTTAAGCGATTGATTGCCACTGTTGCACACTAGGGCTGTTAGGCAGGTTTAAACTATTCGGGCTACCTAAAGTCCACTCTTCAAATTTTCCCTTAAAACTACCTTCCTCGAACTATACTACTGATCTAATCAGCTTATCCTATAACTAAAAAGATCATCTCCACTTGACTCCAAGTAGACTATTCTCTATCTGTTAAACCTAGCACTTGCTCCTACAGTACTTATTACCTTGATACGGCACTCTTGTCATAGATAGTACCCCAAAAGGTAACCCCCATTTCTCGGTCACCCACGTCCCCTGAATCTTTTTAAAGTTTTTGTCTATCCTTCTAGCATGTCGAGGGATCAGTTGCTAGTGTCCTCTCCTGCTCAGCTGGTGAACCTGGAATACTGAGGCAATGTTACAATTGCCTCATGTACACAGACAACCCTCTCCTCCTCCCACAAAACACAAATACATGCAGAGATGCAACTATCGCCAAACTGGAGGCTGAGCTCTCTCAACACAGGACTGGCAAGACCAGTCAGGAGGAGAAGGTTACCACACACACTATAGACCCAGTCTCACATAGCACCATTACAACCTCAAATCATACACATAAACACACAAAGACATACTCGGAGGCTCTGATCAAAAATCTACCAAAACAGCAGAGGCCACCAAAGCACCAAACAACCACCACCTCAGAACACAACACCTGCAACACATAGACCTCACAGTCAGAGTGTCAAACAGTCACAGCCCTTAAGGCCAAACACAATGCCAGACACACTAGTCATTGGTGACTCCATAGTCAGACACACTGATGTCCCTCACCAGACTGAGTAAGGAGAAGGTCACAGTAAGCTGCCTGTCGGGCTAGAATCCATACATAACGCAAGCACTCAGGTCTCTCAACAGCAAGTACAAATATGACTCAGTCATTGTCCACGCTGGTGTACGACCTGAGGCGTCTCCTTGGACTACATGAAAGAGACATTGAGGAGCTCTGACTATGTAGCCCAGGCAGGTATGACCCTGACCTTGAGCAGTATCCTACCTTCACCAAGAGTGATGCCACAATACAGAGATAAGATGATCAGCTTTAACAATTGGCTTAAACACTGGTGTGTCATTCAAGGGGATCCAGTATCTGTCTGCCTGGGATGACATGCTGGACAAGCCACGCTGCGCAAGGGATGGCTTGCACCTGTCACCCTGGGATTCGGATATTGGCAAAGGCTCTTGCCACCCCATAGTGCCTTTTAGGCAAGGCTCAAATTCTAAACCTACCACCCTAGAACACAAAAAGGAAAAAAACTAAGGGTAATGCTGCTCAATGCCAGAAGTCTCAATCTCAAAATGCACTCGAGGCCCTTCTCAGTATGGAGAACATTGATGTCTGTGCTGTGACAGAAACCTGGTTCAAGGCTCCTGAGAGCACCCCAGCTATCAGGTTTTACCTCATATCATGTTCCGCCCCAAAATCCGGACAATACCAAGAAAGGAGGGGGTATCCATATTCATTAAGGACACCCACACCTCAAGACTGGTGGCAACACACGATGCATCGGAGACCATCCAGGTGCAATTAACCATAGGCAAGACTGCTCTGCAAATTGTAGCATGTTACAGGCCACCCTCACAAACTCAGGAACCTCACATGGCCTTCCTGAAAACACTAGAGGATAAATGTATCACCAAACACCATCATACTAGGTGACTTCAATTACCCTAATATAGACTGGGAACACTACTCAAGCCCAAACACCCTAGCCCAAAAGTTCCTGGAATTCATAAACTCAAATGCCATGGAACAACTAGTCACCATCCCCACAAGAGGAGATAACATACTTGATCTCATCATCACGAACATGGGAGCACAATGTTCAACACCGAAGTATACCCTCACTGGTGAGATCAGATCACAAACTAATCTCGCTGGAGGTCCTCATCCCACCCCACCTGAAATAAAAGACCACAGTAAAGGACTTCTCAAAAGCCGACTTCACACTTCTAAAGACTAGTGTGGTCTCCTTTAAGGCCCCCGAGCTGGTGGAAAACAGTACTCAAGCCGCTGAATCACTTACAGAGGCCTTCTACCAGCACCTGCAGGACTGCATGGATAAGGCAATCCCAAACAAAACAAAGACTCTTAGTACCAAAGGTAAGCGTCCAGTCTGGTGGACCCCAGCCATAAACAAACTCTACAATAAAAGGAGGAAGCTACTACAAGATACAGCAAAATCCTTAAAAGGTAAGACACCCTTGATCACTATAAGTAAAAAACTAAGAGCTCTCATAAAATCATCCAAAGCAAATTTAGAGAGAAAAATAGCTAAAGACTCAAAAGACAATCATAAGGCCTTCTTTAGCTATGTTAGACACCTAGGAGAAACTCCCAGATATGCTCAGAACTAGTTCAAATGATGTGAAGATTACTGATCCTACTGACATTCACAACATACTGGCTGACAGGTTCAGTGCAAACTTCTCCCCCCCAAAAGGTGAGATATCTATACCAAGCGATTGCAGACCCCCAACCATCTCCATCGCCCAAGTTAGAACTGCTCTCTCCAAAGCAAAAACACAGCATCCATGGGACCTGATGGTGTCCCGCTGTGTGCTCCACGAACTCAATGAGGAATTAAACCCACAGCTAGGACAGCTGTTTAATCAAAGTCTTACCTCTGGATACATTGCCAGGGGCGCACTGCAACTGTGGTCCCACTTCACAAAGGCGGTGCCTCCACCGACCCTGGAAATTACCGCCCATTAGCCTGACAAGCCTTATCTGCAAAGCCATGGAGAGGATCATAATGGACCTCATAAATAAAGACATAGGAATTTGCAGACTTTGGATCCAACCCAGTTTGGCTTTGTCAAAGGCAGATCATGCCTTTAAACTTGGTTGACTTCTTGAAACAGTCACCAAAGCCATTGATTTAGGGAAAGGCAGTCCATACAGCCTACCTCGATCTGGCTAACTTGATACAATACCCCTCGGGTATCATTGAAAACTCATCAGCTTAAATGTTAACCCATACATCACAAGATGGGTTGCAAACTGGCTGAGTGACAGAACCCACAGGGTCAGAGTTGCTGGCGCCATGTCAGACTCAAAACCTGTCACAAGTGGTGTCCCACAGGGCTCAGTCCTGGGCCCACTCTTGTTTGGCATCTACTTTCAGTACAAGCAAACACAGGAGGGTTATGGCTGACAAAGTTTGCAGATGACTGCAAACTGCGCCATAGTAGAAAACACATCTGACACAGATATCCTTCAGAAGGGTCTCACAGAAGCGGATAACTGGTGCCAGAGCCACGCCTGAAGTTAAATGCCAAAAATGCATAGTCATACCCTTTTGGGAAAAAACAAGGTTACCCTAGCTACCAAATAGGTGGCAATCCACTGAGCACAGAAGAAGTTATCAGGGACCTGGGGACCCAGGTTGATAGTAGTCTGTCATTCGACACCCATGTAGCTAAAGTAGTTAGGAAGACTTTCTACATTGCCCACCTTATCATGAAGGGATTCTCATCTAGATCAAGGAGGTCATAGTCTCCTTTACTCATCACTCATCAGACCAATGATTGAGCACAATGCCCCATTTGGGATGTATCTGACCCGACACCTGCAGCAGCTGGAGGCCACAAAGTTCCTCACCAAAAGGATAAAGGGTCTCAAAAATCTGTCCTATGCTGCCCGACTGAAAGAACTCCAGCTCTATTCAGTCACTTGCTTGCTCAGAGGTGACCTTTGCCTAACATACAAGGCCATGTCAAACCCAGATTTGATGAATATGCTTCACCAAAAATCTAGATCCATCAGAGCCACAAGGGCGGAGACTTAAACCTCGACGGCTATTAATAGGACGTGCTGGAGGGATAGATTCATTACCCAAAGACTCCCTATGCTGTGGAACAAAATCCCGGTACATGTGAGGCAGAGCACCTCGCTGGCCTTGTTCAAGAGAAATCTTGACCAATGGATGGGAGATCGCAGATATACCCCAGGGATTACCTCAGTGTCACTGCTCGACAGAGGCACAGCAAAATAATGGGTATAGTTCCCCATACTAAAGTAAGCCACAAAACGATGGGCTAGGCTTGTAAATGCCCTCGGGCAGATAGCCTAGTATAAACCTATGAACCTATGAACCTATAAGATGACAGTGCATATATTTCTATATCTGGAAGACTAATTCTTCCTGCTTCCCAGTCATCTAAGTGATGATTCACAGCTATTCTGGGTTTATTGGGACACCATAAGTAGTTTAACATTTGTTTATTAAATTGTTTTATGTAAGGTTTGGAAGGAAATATAGAAAAAGCTTGTATGAAGTATAATATTTTTGGAAAAATATTCATTTTAATTATATAATGGCTGTCCTTCATGGTAAAAAAAGTATTCCATTTTTTTAATGAGCATTTTAATGTTATTTAGAATATTAGAGTAGTTTATTGTTATTGTCTTATCTAGTTCATCTGTTAATGTAATCCCTAAGTATTTTATTTTATTGGCAGCAGCTATATATTTAGAAAAATCCTTATCTATGTCTTTCTTATTAGAATTTATAAGTAATATCTATGTCTTGTTTCCATTAATTTTAAGGCCTGAGAGTTTCTGAAAGTGTTCAGTTACTTTAATAGAGTTTTTAAGAGAGGTATTATGATCCTTTAAGGTTAACAAAATATCATCTGCAAACAACTGAACCTTCATTTCCAGACTATTGTCAATTTGTATACCCTTAATATTCTTATCCATTCAAATATAATTTGCAAACGGTTTGATTACTAAGGCAAATAATAATGGAGGCAAGGGTGACATCCCTGTTTTGTACCTTTAGTAATTTCTGAAGATTTAGAAAATCATGATACAGTCTTTATATATGCTGAGGATTTTTCATAAAGTGATTTAATTAATTGCGTGAATTTTTGAGAAAATCCATGTTCTTCTAGAACTGACCATAGATAATCCCAGTGGACATAATCAGAGGCATTTTTATGTCTAAACTGACTATATTCATGTTATTTTTTGTATGATTAATGTAATCAATTAAATATATAATTACTTTAATGTTATTATATGTATGTCTGTTTTTTATAAAACCAGTTTGACCTTTGTCTATTAATAATGGAAGTAGTTGTTTGATCTTAGCTGCATGTATTACCATAACAAATTGTCTAATCAACATTTATTAAAGGTATAGGTCTGTAAGATGAACTCTCATTTGCATTTTTATCTGGTTTCAAAATAGGTGATATTATTGTATACTTCCAAGAAGGAGGAATATTATTGCTTTCCTTTACTAATGAAAACACTTTCAATAGTAATGCTAGATCTTCTTTGGTTAATAACTTGAACATTTCTGGGATCATATTATCTATGCCAGGTGCTTTGTTTGGTTTTACATTTTTAATTTGGAGTTTAAGTTCAATCATAGTTATTTGTGTGTCCATTAATTTTATATGACCATCTGTTATTTTGGTTTTGGTATGTTTTCTAAAGAAAGACTTTAACATGTTTTGAGGTTCTGTTATTTTCTTTTGGGTATTAACTTTATGAAAGTATAATTTAAATGCTTCTAGTATCCTTTATAAGTTTGATACTTTCTTTCTGGTATCTGGAATGTATATTTCCTTTATTTTAGCAGCTTTTATGATCTTTTTACTTCTATTTGCTATTCGTTTCTGATTTCTGGGGTTCATCAAATAAGAATATAGTTTGATCTTCTCTAAATTTATCAATGTCTTATGATGTAGTGTCTCTAAGTATTTTTATTCATTTTATTTAATTCTCTTATTAAATTTGTCTTTCTGTTCTGAATGTCTAGCTTTAGTGTATCAATTCTTGAGTGGAATTCCAGTAAGTCTTTGTCCTACTGCCTTTTCTTGTTTTTAAACCATATTAATGCTTTATTATATAAATATGACTTCAAAGAGTCCCAAATGTATATCTCTGATGTGTCTTCAGTAAGATTTAGGTACAAAAATGTTTGTATCTCTTTAACATACAATTCCTTAAAATCCTTTACATTTGTTATGTGTGAGGGAATTCTAGTTACAGTTATTATTTGTTTTGTATTTAAATCTAAATCAAAAGTAATTGCAATATGGTCTGACAGTGGACATGTGATTACTTTCACTTTACCCAAATTTGTACGTAGATCTCTTGATATGTACACTCTATCTATTCTTGAATATGTGCCATATTGATGACAGTAATGCACAAAGAATAATGTATTAGGATCAGCATATTCATTAATGTCTACACTAGTAAAAGTTTCAGTAAAATCAGATATCACCTTAGAAATTACTGTTTTCTTTCATGTATTTCTAGCATCAGTGGCCTCATCATTTATTATAAAATTAAAGTCTCCTGCTAAGATTATTTCCTCTTTAACATGGTATGCACTGTCTTCTAAATGCTGCTTGGCTACTTTGACACCTAATCCAGGTATCCAATAAATGTTTACTAGAGTATTTATCTTCCCATTTATGGATACCATTACTAAACAGAACATCCCTGTTTTGACATAATGGGCAGGATTCACGAAGGCTTGCACGGAGTGTAAGAGACGTGTAACACTCCATGCAAGCCTCGCGATCCAGGAACAGCCCTAAACTCTGTGTAAGAAACCAGCTAAAACGTCTCTTACACGGACTGGGCATGGACATGCTAAATACCTCACTTGCAGCCGAAAGGTATGCAAATGAGGTATATTAGCGATCCACAAAGCAGAAACCAGTCCATGTAAGAGACGTTTTAGCTGCAGAAATGTACTCAGTTGACAACTGATGCGTTTCTGCAAATTCCACAATGGAGCCATGTCAGCTCCAAATAAAGGGTGCATATGTCTCAGGCAGCATGCCAATGGCCAAATATGTGGCCATTGGCAAGGTAACCGATGCAAAATAATAAAAATATAATTTTTTTCGGTGATTGCCGATGTTTAAACCCAGCGCGGCCAGCATAAGCAGGCTGCGTATAAGTATATAAAAAGAGGTTTTAAACCCACAAATGTGGGTTTCATGCAATACATGGAATGATAATGCAGGGACCAGCAGACCAAAAACAACATGGCCACCGTGTAGTGGTTGCTAACGGGGGAAGCTGAGTCTAAGACATGTAACTAAGCATTAGTAGTAGGCAATCTCATGTAAATGAGGGTTAGGATACTGAATCTCACAGTCACATAGCAAATGAACACAGTCTGAGTAGTGTAAGAGATACATAAGGGAGGAATAGAGTAGGGGAAGATAGGTGACATCACAGGGGAATGGTAGAAAGAAATGCAGTTCATTGGAGGTCAGTGTAACATGACAGATGACAGACACAGATCATGGAAAGAGGTGTGCCACTAGATAAGTCAGGGAAAGTCAAGAAATGGAAGGTGTACACTGTACTTACACCAAAGTTTCTTGCTGGCGCATGCATTGCGTGTGCTTTCATGAAGCTTGTAGTAGGGCAGTGTCGCACGTGTAAGACAGACTGAGCATGTGGGAGCGTGTTGGTAGATGTTTAACACTGTTTGCGCTGGTGTGCACGTGTGTAGGGCAGGCTGAGCATGTTGGAGGCTGTTGGCAGATGTGTAACAGTGTTGCTTGTGTTTGCTTGTAGCGCATTTTAACCCGAATAAGTAGATTCTGAACCATGTAAGCTGCGTGTGCTATGTAAGCCACTGTGAGCGTGTTTCTGCTGGTATGCACGTTGCTTCCCCCTGAGGAAACAGAAAGGAAAAAGGAAGCAACAGAATTAATAGGAAGCTAGGAGGGATAACTGCTGAAGCTAGCAGGTGAAAACAGTTAGAAGCAGGCAATTACACAGGCAGAATAGTAGCCCAGCCCAGCACTTAAAACTCTGCAAACAGTAGTGCAGGATGTTTCTCTTAAGAGACACTGCAAGACAGGAGTAAGTTAATAGAAGTGAAAACTGAAAAAGCTTCACTCAGAGCAGAAATGTTAGGGGCTGCCATAGCTGTCATAATGAGACATAGGCGACTTGCTGAGGGTGGTGACAATGCAGATGGTGCCAGACAACCCACAGTGAGGAGACAGACAACGGTGTACAGGCCCAGGGTCACCTACCACGGGTTACATGAGCTGGAGATAGTAGAGCACTATAGAGTGGACAGAGAGCTCCTGCAGAAAATTGTTGAGCTGTGCAGGCCACGCCTCACACAAAGAACCAACAGAGGGGAAGCCATCCCAGTGGAAACCAAGGTATGTGTTGGCCTAAGAATACTAGCAACAGGTACCTTCCAGAGACCAACTGGTGATATGATGGGGATATCACAGGCATCAGCCTCCAGGGTACTGCACCAGTTCCTGGATGCCATGTCAGCATGTAGGCGATCATGTATATTTCCCCAATGCCCATGAGGTATTGGCCAGCAATATGCGTCTCTTCCAGCAAATAGCGGAATACCCTGAGGTAGTGGGTACAATAGACTGCCTTTATGCGCATCAAAGCACCAGCCAGTGGCGGTAGGGCCTACATTAACCCAAGGGCTTCCCCTCCATCAACTGCCAGGTGGTGTGTGATGCCCAGGGCATAATAATGAATGTGTGCTGGCTGCCCTGGGGTTACCATTATTCCCACATCTGGCATTGGCGCAGCTGTGCCAGACATTTGCCAATGGGGATATCCCACATGGACACCAGTGGGGATGCAGGTTATGCACTGGAGCCGTGGCTGATGACACCCATCAGAAACACACACACCTGAACAGGAGCATAATGAGGCACATGCACAAACACGTAATGTAATAGAGCATGTGTTTGGGCTGCTCAAGTCCAGTTCGTGTCTGGACACATCTGGTGGAGCCTTGCAGTACACACCAACTACATGTGCCCAAATTGTCATGCTATGCTACATAATATGATCTTGCAAAACAGCTGCAGCAGGACCAGCATAGGGCTGGGGCCAACAGCCCCACCATTGCCAAGGCCATCACAGGCAAAAGCATGACTCGGAGGAAGAACAACCTGAGCCTGCCCCAGTAGGCAGAGGAGGCGTGCCCAGTATGCCCTGGCCTTGGCAAAGAGGCAGCAGCATAGCACATACACTGGCTCAGTAGGAATCCTGGGAATGATACCCCTCTGACTCACTCAAATAATAGCATGGATGCCTAAAATGACATGACCTGCTCACAAACATGTACAGGGAAGTGTAATATGCATCCAACAGAGCAACCCTGCAGCACCACCTGAGGCATGAATGCCATGTGTTAAAGTAATGTAACACCATGTACTATATGCACACCTGAGCACCCAGACTAACATCCACCTCTCACCAAGCATGAAGCCACAAAATAGCGATGGGATGATCAAGTGCAATAACTGGCTGAAGTAATGCAGTTAGTCAAGGGGAGCCAATGTGTTTCAGGCTGGGGAGAGATGCGGGCATGACATGATGCACCACCTGCTGGGGTGGCGTGCACCTATCATTCCATGCCCCATGGATACTGGCAAAGCTGTCAGTACCCACAGCATGCCTGAATAGGTAAGTCTCAAAACACAAACCCACCTTCATAGGTACCACAAGGGATAGGAACCTAGATGTAATGCTACCCAATGCCAGAAGTCTAAACAGAAGATGTGTGCAGTGTAAATGCACAGTATGGAAGAATGTAGATACCAGTCCTGTAATAGAGAACTGGGTCAAGGCTCACATCAGCACCCTAACACTACCAGGTCACACCTCATACTGTGCTGTACAGCCAAAACATGGAACAAGCTACAAAGGAGGTGACTATCAATAAATGTCAAGGATAACCACACCCCCATGTTGGTACCACAACAGAAGCAGCATGGATTAGCCATGGTCAAATACCAATGGCTAAAACTGCCTCCCAAGTATATAGCCTGCTGCAGACTACTGTCCTAATACCAGGAACTGTACCTGGCCTATGTTGGAATACATGAATATATCAAGCCCCCCCAAACCACATTATATTGCTTGACTGAAAATACCCAGACATACACTGGGAGCATTATACTAGCACCAACACAGTAGGAGAAAAGTTCCCAGAATCTATAAACCAAATGCCCAGGAACAACGTACCACTTCCCACAAGAGGTAAGCATACTGGATGTGATAATCAGCAACATGGGTACTGGATGGCAAGATGAGAAGTGTATCCCTCACTGGTAAGACCAGACCATAGAGTAATCACACTGGATATACACATCCCGACCCCAGTCCCTGCCCAGAATACCACAGTGAAAAACATGTGTAAAGCATAGGTTGCAGCCCTCCAAACTGATGTTGAATCCACAAAAGGCCCTGTGCAAGTGCAGAATATGGGACACACCGCAGAACATGTTATACAGGCATTCCATGAACACAGCCAGGAATGCTTGGAGTATGCAATCACAAATAATATGCAATCACAAATAACAACAACACACAATGCCATACACGCAGGCATCTGGCATGCTGGACTCCAGCTATTACCAAACCATGCAAGAGAATGAGGAAGCTACCACATGATAGAGCAAACATAAAAAGGGAAGTAATCACTGACCAGTAGTATGGCAATAACATGTCCACACATACAATCCACTAAGTCCAGCCACAACAAGTAGAATCTGTGAATCCAGAGGCAATGTGACACCTGTCCCAAGTACACAGACAACCACAACACCCCCCAATAAATACAAATATATGTGATAGATGCAACCATGTATCCAAACCAGAGGTTGAGCTCCACCAACTCAGTACTGTCAAAACTAGTCAGGAGGAGAAGGTAACCACATACACCACAAACCCAGTCCCACATAGACCTACCACAACTGTAAACCAAACACATAAACACAGAAAAATATTCCCGGAGGCCCTAATTACAAACACCACACCAACAGAAGCCTCCAAAGCAGATCACAAGCAACCACAACCTCCAAACATAGCACATGCAGCGAATAGTACACAAAGCTGGTGTGCCAAACAGTCACAGGCCAGAAGGAGAAACAACATGCCTGATACAGTTGTAATAGGTGTCTGTATAGGCAGACACACTGCTGTCCCACTCACCAGACTGAACAAGGGAAAGGGTAGAGTAAGCTGCCTGTAGGCTGCCACAAAATGCCACATAACACAAGTACGCAGGTCACCCCAAAGCAAGCAGATATATGATGCACTCAATGTCCATGCTGGTGTGAATGACCTGAGATGTACCTTCCTGGTCTACATGAAAAGAGACATGGATGATACCTCTAAGTATGGACCCCAGGCGGGTGTATGATACTGGCTGTGTGCAGCATCCAACCCTCACCAAGAATGATGCCACAGTACAAACACAGAATGATCATGTTTAACAGCTGGCACAGTTACAGCTGTCAGTCCAAGAGGGTCTAATGTCTGTCTGCTTGAGATGTCAAGCATGACAAGCCATGCTGCTGTTCCAGGGATGGCTAGCACCTGTTACCCAATAGTCTGGATACTGGACAAGGCCTTTGCCACCTCCATAGACCATTATGTAGGCAAGGCCAAAGACTACCCACCACCTAGAAAACATAAGTGGGGAAACATAAGGGTAATGCTGACCAATGCCAGATGTGTAAACTGCAATATGCATGCCCTGAGGCACTTCACATTATGGAGAACATCGATGTCTGTGCAGTGACAGAAGCCTGCTGCAAGCCTAGTGAGCACACCAGCACTACTAGGTTATACCACATATCATGTGTTATGGCTAACACCTGGACCAAAACATCAAAGGAGGGGGAGTATCCATATGCAGCACAGACACCCATATGGCCAGGTAACTGACAATGCAAAAAGCAGCGGAGACCACCCATGTGCACCTAAGTGTAGTCCAAACTGCTGTACAGTCTGTAGCATGCGACAGACCACACTCTCACACACAAGAACTCCACCCAGACATCCTGAAGACACTGGACAGTATGAATGTCCCACCAAATACCAGACAAGGTACACACAAATTACCACATAGGTGGCAAACCATTATGTATGCAAGGAGTAATCAGGGACCTAGGGACACAAGTCGACAGTAAGCTGTCATGTGACACTCACAATGCCAATGTGGCTAGAAAGATTGTCGATATTGGACACACCGTATCATGAAAGGATTCACATCTACATCAACAGAGGTCACTGTGCCACTGTACTGTTCCCTTATCAGACCCATAATCTAGTACAATGACTCATATGGGATGTACCGTACGTGACACCTGCAGCGGTTCGGAAGACCTCATAGTTACCCCACCAAGAGGATAAAGGGTGTGAAATATATATGTCATATGCTGCCTGGCTGTAGACACCCCAGCTGAATGCAGTCACAGACTGCCTACACATAGGCATTGTATGTCTGTTGTACAAGGCCATGTCCAACACAGGGTAATGGACATGCTCCACCACAGGAAATCAAAGCCATTGGAGCTGTGAGAGTGACAGATGTCAGCCTCAACACATAATGAAATAAGATGTGCTGGAGGGACAGATACATAACTTAGAGGCTCCCCACACAGAAACAGGATCCCAATCCATGTTAGGCAGAGACCCTCACTGACACACCTCAACAGGAATATTGCCAAGTGGATGGATGATCATTACATGTATACTGGGGTCTTCACTGTGTCACGACCAGACAGAGGCACACTAAAGAAATTCATAAATGGCCATAATAGAAACATAGCAAGGGTGTGAAGAGACACGCACACTCTGGCTTCTAGACTTACTAAATGCCTAGGGTGGATAGCCTAGTATGAACCCATGAACCTATGAAGATACAAAATGTACAGGACACTAAGGATAATCACAAGGCTTACCTAACTGATGGTAGGAACCATGTTGGGCATCCACAGATATGCTCCGAATCACACAGATATTACAAACAACATACCAACATACACACACACATATGTTGCTAACATACAACCTGACAGGTGCAGTGCAAACCCCAGAGTGCAAAATATCTATCCCAGCAGACTGCTGGTCCCCTGACATTGCAGATGCTGAGGTAACAGCCATCATCTGCAAAGCAAAACACAGCAGCAAAAGTATGTGATGGTGTCCTGGGCTGAGGAGCCAACATGGACTCCAAGAATAATGGAATGCCAAATCACTACTGCCCAATGTCAGCCTTACCACAGGATATGTACCCAAAGAGCAGTGTACAACAACAGTGATCCTTCAAAACAAAGGTGTTGCATGAATGGATACTGCAAACTACCACCCAGGATCCTGACAAGCTTGGTGCACAGCTATGGAAAGGATCAGTATGTACCTGTGAACAGAAGACTATTGTGGACCTACTGATACTGGACCCTACACATTGTGTCTGTATGCGTAACTACAGATCCTGCCCCTAAACATGTTTGACCCATTTGGAAGCAGTCATTAAGGTCATTGATGAGGGCAATGTGGTCCACAGCGATAGCTGGACCATGCACATGCTTCTAGACAATACCGTGCGAGTTCAGTATGGATATGTTCACCAGCTTAAATATATACCCTATGTCAGTAGAGGTTTTGCAAACCACCAAGGACAGAACTGACATGGTCAGACATGCCGCATCCATGTGTCAGACTACAAAGCAGATATGAGTGGCATCCCACAAGGCCTGGTCCTGCCCCGACAGCATATATATGTCCCATAGGTATAGGCCAACATGGAAGGACTATGACTGAACATGTATGCAGAGGAGTACAAACAATACCCACCATATCGACCCCAGCTGACAGCAACCCACAAAGAGCCACCTACAAACAGACAACTGGAGCCATAGCCATGTCAGCAAGCTAATTGCAGAACTGTGTATAGACAACCACCGTGGATATACAGTAAGTGCCCACAAATTACCACACAGGTGTTAACCCATGACATACCTAACATGTAATGTGAGACCTGGGTACAAAAGGTGATAGATATCCTGCACTGGACAAACATGTGGCTGTAGTGTTCGCAGAAATATATACTATATACCCACCCAAACATGAAGGTTGGCAGATGTAGATAAGGGGATGTCACTGTGGCTCTGCAGTCATCCTCCATCAGTGCCATAATTGACTACAATAGCCCCTGTGGGATATACCTCAGCAGACACCTCCATCAACTGTAAAGTCCACAACAGTACCCCACCAGGAGTAGCAAAGAGCATGAACAGATGCCATGTGTTGCCTGAGTAAACAAACTGCAGCCCCACACACTGCCATACTGCCCAGCTACAGGCAAGCTCTGTCTGATGTATGAAGCCATGTCCAACCTGGAATCAGTGAACATGCTGCACCTTGTACAATCTAAATGGCAGTGAGCTATGCACATGAGAGACCTGAACCCCAGCACTGACATACATAGGACAAGCTGTACAGAATGATCCATAACACAGAAGGCACCCCCACTCTTCAGTAAACTCCTGGTACAGGTCAGCCAGAGAGTCACTTATCGACACCCCTCAAGAGGAATCCTGATGAGTCGATGGGAGATGGTAGGCTAACCCTGGGTATCACTGTTATGTCAGAGGTAGCGGGCACAGTATACTAACCATGACATATGTCATGGCAAACTCAGTTACAATGTGTGTGAAGGACAAACACACCTGTGACTAGCATCAGAAATGGCCTAGGGAACATACTAGTGGCAGTGCCAATGTCCACCCATGTTGTGGAATACACACTACCAATGTTGGGGCGAGCCTGGTGTGGGTAGTCCATATCTGAACATAATGCAACATGGTCATATGTACAGCTGGCCCCTACACAGTCTGTTGTGCTCACTATGAAAGATGTCAAGCAGTCATAGGACTAAAGCCCAGGATACTGTCCACCACAGTGAAAGTACTGAACCAGTACACTATACGGTGCTACAGTGTTAGGTCATTATGAAAGTATGTTGAGAACTGTCTGCAAAGTATCCCATACAATCCCTGCAGGCACAGTATAATCCCTGTTGTGGCAGACCTGAAGCAGTTAGCCAGTTAGTACACAACATGACACCCAACACACAACCATAAGCGTGAGATATTGTTGAGTTCACACACACCCAAATATGTGGTGGGCGTCAGAGTGCAACATATGGAAAGCTACACTGGGCATGCTGCACACACTTTTGATAAATGAGGCATATGTCAGACAACATGCCATAGAAAGGCTGAACTGGGCATGCACACACACTTGAGCCATATCTCCGTTTAGCAGTTGGCCACACATATCTAGTATTTGTCGTGTCAGTCCAGGAACCAACCACAACACAGCAATCTGCCCAGTGCACACAGTAAATGACTACAGAGACATAGAGTGATATAGTGGATCACCGTCATATGCAAACATCTTCCCACAGATACACAAGTTGGTCCTTATAGGAACAGGGAATGCTATGGCAATAAAGACCTGCAAACAGTAGAACCTTTAACAAAAGCACAACAAATATTGTGCATCCGACAATTGAACATATGGGTGTAGAGAGGTCCAATACTAGGCTTGTTGCCTGTAGGGAATGACAGCTCAGCTAGCTAGAGTGTGCTTGGCATCTGCATCCCCCAGTACAGTAGGCTACTGTGCCACTGTAAATGGAGGTCACATAAAGGCAACATGTGAGGCTAGTGAGCTGTGCCTCTACTCAATAAACTTAGGGGCACCATTTGGAGGTCCCAAGTTTGATGATGCTAAGCACAAGCCACAGCCATGTTGGCCGGTGTGTGCTGGAAGAGGGTGCTGCTGAGGACCTTTAACCAGAAAGTGTCTGTCAATAACAGGCTGAGGGAGAATATCTGCATCTGCTTCTCTGGACAATTCCACTGTCAACACTGTGTTGTAATGATTATGTGTGAATGAAGTGCCATGCGGGAACATGTCTCACAGATGTCACTCCCTATCTCTGTGGGCCTGAAGCTCTCACAAATGTATTAGCTCTCCTCTGTCTGTTGGCCACAGCTCATATATGGCAGTGGTGCACCTGACAGGTGTCTTCGTTGTGGAAGCAGTCATGGGTATATATGTAGGGATAGCATGCATGATCCAATGCAAAACCGTACACATGCTCATAGAATGCAATTGTCAAGGATTATGTTGAGTGGCCAGTATAGTCCCCCCAGCATGGGTCCTGCTGAAGTCGTCCACCCAGTCTTCACAAGTGTAGAGTCTGCTTATGCTAAATACAGTTGTGTGTGCAGTGACAACCTTGCCTGGGAAATTGGGTGGAGATGGGATATGGATGTCAGGGAAAGGTGGGTATGGTCAGATATCAACAATGGTGGTCTACCTCTGGTGTGGTAGACAGTGATGTACCCATGTTGCAGATGGACAGGTGCAATATGTATATCCCCATGTGGCTGTGGTGTGTGGTTCTGCCACCAGCACATGGACCCTAGAGTAGCAGTGGCTGTATGAGGGTAATGTATAGTGGCTGTAGGGTAGAAGTGGTAGAGGCCTGAGTAGTTCTCACACACAATAGCACCTGTACCTGATGTTAACAAATGGAATGGTGTATGTGAACACCTGCATATCCGGCACTGTTCCCAGGGAAGCTAGAGGTGTGTGTCCTGGATGTGGATGTGGTGTTCTGGACTGGTTGTGTTGTGTGTTACAGGTCCTGTGGTGTGGTCTATAGAACATGGTATAGAACATAACCTGCCAGTCTGATGTGCATATCTGACCCTAGCCGTAGGTGGCTGCAAATGCATATATATACTATCCCCACCTGACAGGTAGTACTACATGTACATACCTCTCTGTGAAATAAAGATGTCAGCACCCTATAAATGCTGCGGGTGCAGAACCCGTGCCTTACTAATTTGGATAGTGCACTCTTGCTGTCGTCTCCCTCAAGTGTCATAAAATAGTTAGGGAGGAGTTTGAATCCTGCAATGCTCAGTGTGTGTGTGTGTGTGTGTGTGTGTGTGAAGGCCTTGAGGGAGAAATGCCCCTTGGCAACTGGGCAACTGGGAGAAACACACTACTGCAAGATGCACATTCCCCTTTCTAAACTTGCTGATGATGGCAGCTTTTCCTATAAGTACAGCAGGAGAAGGAAACCTCAAGTAATGCAAATAGCTGCTCACAGCTAATCCGTCCTGTCGTCCGTTCCAGTGTCATGCTATAATTAGATAGAGGGTTTTAAATCCTGCAAATGCTCAGTGTGTGTGGAGGGGGTTGAGGGTGTGTTTGCAAGCCTATATGAAGAAGGAATATCTCTTTTTGGCAGCTAACTAGGAGATATACACGACAGGATGCATTCCCTTTCTAAACACCCAGATGATGTCAACTTTGCACCCAATAAGTACAGCAGGAGAAACAAAACCTCCCAGTAATGTAGATAGCATGCTAGCATGCTCACTAATCGTCAGATCCCGTCTGAGGTGTCATAACATAGTTAGGTAGGTTTTTTGAATCCTGTAAATGCTCAGTGTGTGGAGGGTTAGTGTGTGTTCAAGACTGTATGAAAGAAATATCTCTTTTGGCAACTAGGGAGACACACTACAGGATGCACATTCCCTTTCTCAAACACACTGATGATGTCAGCACCCTATAAGTATAGCAGGAGAAAAGAAACCTCTCAGTAATCACGACAGACCTAGCAGCTCTGCTAATCAATCCGTCTCGTCTCAAGTGTCATAACATGATTAGGCAGTGAGGTTTGAATCCTATAAATGCTCAGTGTGTGGAGGGGGTTAGTGTGAGTGTGTGTTTAGAGACTGCATGAAAGAAGAATATCCCTTTTTGGCAACTAGGGAGGGAGCACACTACAGGATGCACATTCCCTTTCTAGAAAACACTGATGATGTCAGCACCCTATAAGTACAGCAGGAGAAAGGTCCAGTAATGCAAATGGCATCGCTGCTATTCATGTCCGTCTCGAGGTGCTATAACATGGTTAGATAGGGTTTTGAATCCTGTAAATGCTCAGTGTGTGGAGGGTTAGGGTTGTTGAAGGGGGGAAAAAGTCCTTTTGGGAAAACCCACAATTTCAATTCCCCTTTTCACGGATGTCACACCTATAAAACAGCAAAAGGGAAATCCATAAACAAATGCCCTGCTAAGGGGTTTTCCATGTCAAACAAATTTGGTAGGGGTTTGAACCCAAATGGTGTTGTGTAAAGGGGGTGTTGGCTTTGTGAAAAACATGGATGCACAAACCCCTTCCGATGATGTGCACCCTATAAGTACGCAGGAGAAAGGGAAAACCCGTAATAAATAGGGCCCCTCAGTTTTCCCTTCAAATGATCATAAGGTGGGTTTGAAACCTAAAGGGTTTTTGGGGGGTTTTTTATGTTTGTGTGCATTTTGGAAAAAAATGGCCCCAATCAGGAACACTTGAAAACCCTTTTTAAAAATTTTGTCAGTAAGCCCGAAAGGGCTTAGTAATAAAAAAGGGCCCAAAAAAATTCACTTTGCTTTTTTAGGTAGGGGTTTTGAAATGGGGGTTGTGTGTACGGGGATTTTTCAAAATCATCACGATGCCCACCCCAACAACAGGGGGTGTCACCCCCCCTTAAAACAGCCAAAAGGGCCCATTAGTAATGAATGGCCCGTATGGGGTTTTCCCTTTCAAGGACAGTGTAGTGAACCCCATGCCCCCTGGGTTGGTAAAATTTGAAACCTGGGGTCTTTGTTCAAAAACAATGTGCAAACCCCTAAACCAGGGTGCAAACTATTTGACACCCCAAAAACATAAATACCTGTGCCCTTGCGGGATTACCATTCCAAAAAATTAGGGTAAATGGGTTTTGGAACCAAAAACGGCATGGAGCTTTTTGCCCTTTGTGTCCATAAGCGGGAATTACACAAGGGGATCAATTGGTTGGCCTGTTCCCTTTTGTCCCATATTACCCTGTTTGGTAAATGTTTCACGTAACCCAAGCGGCCCTTACAGGTTTTTTAACAGGGGGAATGTAAAATTTTGCGGTCAGTCCGCCTTGACAGTTCTTGGGGGTTTTAGGGGATGGTTTGGGTTTCCCCTGGGGGGTTGTGCCCCGCTTGAACCTTTTTGGCCCGTTTTCCCCCCACAATTTGGGGTAGATAGCCCCAATCTTTGGCTTCCCCAACAATGGAGGTGTGGGTATTGTGGGCCTTGGAAAAACCCCAAACCCCTGCCTGATGTTACGTTTTGGGGCCCAAGGATTTTGGGAAAGGGGATAACCTGTGTATGGGGTTTCATGTTTAGCCAAACTGGATAAAAATTTCAGTTAAACCGGGTGAGGAAGTGTCCAGGGATGATTTATTAATTTGTTGGGCAGCACTGTTATTCCAATTTTCCGAGAGGCCCTTTTTTAAAAAGGGTTTACAAAAAACCCCAATATACAAGGATTGTTGAAGTGAACATCATTGTTTTTCCTAATTAACAACCTTTAAAGCCAGGGATACCCCGAAGAATTGGAGATGAGAGAAGTAGAAAACAAACCCCCCCAAATAGTGGAGATATCTGGGGGGGTGTTGGAAAAGATAGGTATACGGACAGCGAGAGACCTTCATGTTTTACGTTAAAGGGGTGAGGTAATTTAGTCATGGGGGTCCATTTTCCCCTGACTGAAAAAGTCCCGTGAGTTGGGACCTTTTAATAAACCTGGGGGACCCCGGGACCCAAAGAAGGTATAAATCTGAGAGGGGTTTGAGCCCCCTGTGAGTGTGTAAGGAGGGGTTTGGATTCCGGGCAGCCTGTGCCCGTAGGGGGTCTAGGCAGGTGCTATTTAGCCCCCGTATCAGTTTTTAGTTTCTTCAGGTGTTAGTCGAGGATGTACAAAAGATGGGGGGGCAATCTGGGCCAGAGATTCAGTTGGATAATGGTTTCATTCCCGGCCGGGTATGGTGTGTAATGTGGCAGGGAATTCCAAAGTTAAACCACAATGGAATGGGGTGATTCCAGGTTATTTGAATTGAGTGTGAGATGGTAAAAAAAGAAGAAAAATTGGGTTTAGTGGGGGTTACGTTTCAACTGGAAGGAGGGGAAAAGCCCGGTAAGAAGGCAAGGTAAGGAAGTTTTTATTTTGTTTAGGTAGTTAGGGTTTTCATTTATGAGGGGGGAGCCCAAGAAACCCAAGTATTTAAAAAAAGGATTTGAAAGGGTTTCAAAAACAATTTTCAAATGGGGGATTCAATTTTTAAAAACAGGGAATGGGAAATAGTGGGGGGAATAGAAAGAAAGGGAAAAGGTGAAGGTTCAAATTTCAGTAAGAGGGGAAAGTTGGGGGTAGGTTAAAAAGGGGAAGTTTGATAGGTGGGGGAGTTTGTAGGTTTGGGGAATTTTTTCAATTTTTTAATTTTTGTTTGGGGCATAGTTAGGTTAACCCGAGAGTTCCCCTTTTTGTTGGAAAAGATCCCCGCTGAGTTTTGGATTTTTTAAATTTTGAAAATTGGAAAGGGATTAATTATTTTGGTTTAAAAATTTGAGAGATGGGGTTTAAGGGTGGGAACAGGTTAGTTGATAGCGGGTAATTGATAGTTGTTTCAGGGTTAAAAATGGGTTCGTTTTTAGGGGGGTTTGTTTTTTGGGATGTAGTCAGATTAAGGTTGATTTTTGGGGGGGGGTAAAATTTTAAAGTGGGAGTTTGGTTGGTTCTTGGAAGGGGTTTTTATAAGGGCCATTTGGTTTAAAGGTGTTGTTAAGTTAGAAATTTTTTCAATGGTTATTCCCCAAAAGGGGTAGGGTGGGTGTGATAACCATCTTTTGGGGAAAGGTAAGTTGGGGCTTGGGAGAAAGGGGAAGTTTGGTTTTTTTGGCATTTAGTAAGAGGTTTGAACCATTTTCAAGGAAGTTTTTTAGATACAGAGTTCAGGGAAAAACAGAAGTTTGTAAAATTTTTCATTTGGGAGGTTTAAAAATTAATGGGGCTTTGAAAAAAAAGGGGGAGAATACTTGAAGGACACCCTGTTTTGGGTGGGAAAAAGAGGTTTATAAACTTTGTTCCTGTTTTTAGGTAGGTTTGAACCATTTTTGGGAAAGGTTAAAGGAGAGGGGTTCAGATTTAATTTTGGGAATGGGTTGACCAATCAAATTTTGGGTAATGGGCAGGAAAAAAAGGTTAAATTTTAAATTTTGAGGTTTCTAAAAAATAAAGGTGGTAGTTGAAGGAAAAAATTTTTCTTTGCTATTATGTTTGGGATGAGATTTTAAAGGGGTTCTTTTAATCACCAAATTTTCTTTTAAAGGAGAGCAATTGGCTGTATTGGTTCGATGGTTTTTAAAAAAGGGGAAAAAATGGGTTTAGATCAGGGTGTTATTGTTTATTTATGGGATGGTATGGGAGAAAATTTGCATTTGGGAGAGGGGCTTGTCCTGGGAAGGAGTACCAGGTTTAAGTTTGTTAATAAATTGTGGTAAATGATGGGGGTTTTGTGTGAAATTATAATTCCTTAGGGTTACTAGGAGGGAACATATTGATGCAGGGTTTAGGTTGGAAAAGAAAAAGAAAAGGTTTAAAAATAAGCAGGGGGGGTTTTGGGGCACAAAGAGGGGTTGGGGGTTCTTTAAAAGTTTATTAATAAAAACCAGAACTGTTTTGTTTTATGGTTTTTTTTGGACTACAAATATTTTAAATTTCCAATTTTTAACTTTGGGGGTAAAATCAGGGTTATTTCTGTTGTTCCCCCTGCCCATACTTTGTTTCTGGAATTAGTTTTTTTTGGGCCCTGCAATTGATTTCACTGCGGGGGCGATTTAGGAATTATTAAGTTTATTTTCCCGGGAAGTGTATTTCCAGTTACAGAATTTAGTTCACTGAAAAAAAGAAAATGGTGAACCCCTGTTTAGGGTTTGCAATGTTTTGAATTAGGGGTGGCACTGTATCATTGGCAGGGGGAAAAAATTGTTTTTTTGATTAACCACAAGAATGTGTTTATTTTGGGGGAGATTCGGGTGGGCATGGTTTTGGGAGCCCTGGAGGGAAGGGTTTAAATTTTCAGGGAAAAACAGAATTACAGTTTCTTGGGGGGTGTGGGGCCCAGTTGAGGTTTGGGGGGATATTCCGGAGGTAGACAATAGTGCCAGACTGGTTTTGTAAAAGATTTTGTTTTTTTTGGGTTGGGTCACAGGCAGGGTGGGGAATATTTAAATGACTTTTGGGTTGCAAACCCACCACCCTTTTGTTGGGCATCGCAAAATTTGCCCTGGTAAAAAAATTTTGGGTTTTAGCCAGGGCTCTAAATGGGGGTTAGGAGTGAAGGGGGATACTTTTTTATTTTTCTTATTTAGTGACCTTTGGGAATTTATGTGACTTGGTTTATAGCCCTTATGGTCTCACTTGGGGAGATAAATGAGGAAGATTTTTGTGGTACCAAGACGCCCCGCGGGGGACAGTGACGTTCTTCTGGTAAATTTACTACTTACACCCAGCAATGTACAGGAGTCCAGAAGACTGTAATTGTTCATGTAAGATGTTCCAGGGAAACCCCAACAAACTCTGCAAACAAAGTACATAACAGGGCTGGAAGTAGTTCTTTTCAACAAAGAACAACGTAAGAACAGAAAATTACATTCAACATGTACCCCGGAAAACACAGGCCCAAAGCCCATGGAAATGAAATGCAAGAAATGGAACATGGAACCCACACATACAAAATCCCCACATTTCAAAGGGGGGACACACCCAAATGACAGCCCCTTGAACACATTGCCCCTTTTTTGGACCCAACATTTTTCCCACCCCGTGGGACACATGCCAAAAAAATTGGAACACAATGCACACATGGGCCCCCGTGGACCAAAATGCCAAAAACCATTGCACCCCATGCAAAAATTTGCAAAATTGGGAATTGGGGTGGCCCCACAAAGCACAAAACCGGTGGAAAAAAACAAAGGGGGACACATGGGGGACCATTTTCATTGGCCCCGGGAAAACAGGGGCCCCCCACCCCCTTTCCAAACATTTTTCACCCCAATGCACTGGGGACAACAGGGGGGGGAAACCACCCCTGCACCATGCAAAAACATGCACAAAAATGGGCACAAAGGCCCACCCAACCTTTCACCCCCCATGGGACACATGTTTTTTTCCCCCCCCCCAAAGGGGGGGGGAAAATTTTTTTTTAAAAAAAAACCCCGAAACACTTTTCTGAGTTACCAAATTAGTTGGTTACCCCAGCCCCCCCCCTTTTTTTCCAAAGGACCCTTTATTATAGGTTAAATTGGGAAACACCCACTCCCAAAACCCGGGGAATTTTTGGAAAGGGGCCCCGCCCCTTGCTTGGTAAAACCCTGGAGGACCTGCCCCCGGGGAAAAGGTGAAAAAATTAATGTCAAAAATGGGGGCACACCTGGTGCCAAATTGGGGAAAACCCCGCCCAAAAATATTTCCAAGTGGCCCCGTTAGGGGGGGGAAAAAAACCAGTTGGGGGCCCTTTCACCCAAAAGTTCCAAGCCTGCCCCGAAAAAAATTGGGGCCCCAAAAAATCACACAGCCCACAATTAAAAAATAAAAAATAAAAGATGGCCCGCCTAAACATAAAAACCCCGGAACACACCTTACACATGCCCCTAAACTTAAAAAAAGTGGGGGAAAAGGAACAGTCAAGTGTAAAAAATAGGGCCCCTAAAACCCGCACGCCCCCTTCCATGGTTTCTTTTTCTGCCTTGGTTTTTTTTGAAAAAACCCCAAGGGCCCCCCAATCCCAAAAAAGATGGGCCAAGGGTTTTATTGCTGGGTTTTTTCCCCGGGGCCCTTTTGGAAAAAACCACCAACACTTAAAGGGAAAAAAAATTTTTGGCCCCCCCTCCAGGGGGCTTTTGGTGAGGGGGGGTTGGGGGGGCCACCCGCCCCCCCATTGGGGGGGGGGCCCCCCCAAAACCTGTTGCCTGTGGATATCCGATGCACGCTGATGGACTTTTCTGATTAAATCACTGCAGTGATGTCGTACCTGTTCATATGTCCTGTTATGTGTGCCAATGTCATTTACCTTACGGACAAGGTCTTGCCACAGTGCAGCCCTCTCCTGCTGATTCTGACTGGTGTGGGAAAACAGTATGTCATACTCCCGCACCAGGCTCTGGTGTATCTCCTCATCTTCTGCTGCAGAGTAGGCGGGATTACGCTGACACGCCATCTCCCTGGAAGAGAACACAAACAGGATATCAGCAGACTATGTCAGCAATGTATGGCACACATACTATACATGATATTCATGTGTAGTGATATACTACTACTCCCATATGTTGCATGTGTGTGTCTCATGGTGGATACACAAGTACATGGCCAGATATCAGTGCTCAGCCAACACCTGTGCAACAATACCTGCCACATTCCACACAACATAGTAGCATGCCCCATCAGTCAGCACACACTGACAGGCCCAATGAACAACCTCACTCTGGGGGTTCATCCCAAGGTACTGTATGTGGGACGCCATCCACTAGTGTGATGTGGACACAAGTTACTCGGCCTAGATATACATATCCCACCACCACCACCAGCACAGTAGACTACTTTGATATGTATGTGATTAGACAGTTATTCACTTGTTGGGACTGAGATGGTATCCATGCAGCACACTGGGCCAGTGGAAGCCACAACCCACACTGCTGACCCCTTTGCAAATGCTTACCACGGACATTCCACAGATTGCATGGAACTTGCACACACATTTCTAACCCAGACCCTATGCACAAAGGTTAGGCATCCTGTCCGGTGGACCCCAGACAGAGGCAGATTGTATAACAATAGCAGGAGGCTACTGCAGGACAGAGCAGATTCACATTAAGGGAAGGCATCTGTGGTCAGCACTGGTACTATGCTACAGTCTCTCATAACAACGGCCACGGCCTACTCTGGGAGGGAAATGGCCACAAACACTATGGATAACCAAAAGGCCTTCTTCAGTTATGTTACACAATGGACCAAATGCCTCAGATATGCTCTGCGTTAATACACACCTACTTAACATTCACCAAACACACAGATATTGGCAACATTCTTGCAGACAGGTTCAGTGCACGTATCCCCCCTCCTTCTCCCCCACTAGTTGAAATACTTATCACAGCTGTATGTAACCTCCCTATCATCTCACATGTCCAGGTGAGGGCCGCCCTCAGCAAAGCAGAACACACAGCATCACTGTGACCTGATGGTATCCCTGGATGTGTGCTACATGCACTCCAAGAGGACATACAACCACATATAAGACTGATAATTAATCTTGGCCGTACTACAGGATATGTACCTGGACACTGGCATACAGCAACAGTGATCCCACACCACTAAGGAGGCACCTCTACTGACCCTGGGAACTACCACATCATAGCAAAATTAATTTAAAATGGGTGGCGAGAGCCAAACATACTCTGGCTAGGCTTATAAATGCCCTAGGGCAGATAGCCTATTATGAACCTATGAACCTATATGCATAACCGGCCTAGTCTGCTAACTATGGAATTATTCAGTATGGGATGCATATGCAGTGATATTGGGTACCTGCAGACATTTGTTCCCAGCCAGTTTGCCTTTTTGATGGGCTGATCCTGCCTTTTGAACCTGGCTGACCTTTCAAAACAGTCACTACAGCCATTGCTGAGGGCAACACACAGACAACTGCTGCCAGGATCATGGCCTAATACTGATTGACATGTAATGTATAGTCATCCCCTTTTGGTGGAACTACGTACACACAACATATCACATGGACATACCTATAGATACAGACCTATGACACATTTGGAGGGTTCACAGTATGCAGACTATTAACCTGCTACTTTGCATTACCTGTGTTTGTCACAGCTGGTTGCATTACCACTGCTTCTGCTTCCTGCTGCTACTGTCACTGCTGACAGCTTAGAGTCACAGTGTGTAGCGTATTTTTTTTTTTTCTCTCTGTCTCTGTCTGTCTCTCTCCCTCTGTCTGCTTCCAGACAGTGCAATGAACGTATTGCATGTGTGGAGTGTTAGTACAGGATGCTTTTGTAGGTATGTGCAAAGGTCCATGTGATGGCCTCTGCACCAATTGTAAGCCAGCATTTGCTAATTGCATGCAGCCAGTTGTGTACTGATTGCAGTTCTCACTGTGATTTCAGGACAGTGCTATAAAAGGGTATGTGAGATAGGCGTTGCCCTTTCAGATTGTAAGGACGGGGACCATGCTGGTATGCTGTGGACACTGTTCTGTGAGTGTAAAGGTTAGTATTTCTCTCATGATTCAGGCTGTCTTGTAGATTCACATTTCTCCATTCCTCTCTCCTGTTCCCTGTAGTAAGTGTGTATGCACAATGACACCTACAACTATATATAGATATATATATATATATATATATATATATATATATATATATATATATATATATGTAAATATACATGCATTTATATATGTATATTAACTGACATTATTACCTACAAGCTACCAACTAGCATGGCTGTTTCTATTCACACACTACTATTATGGGAATCCAGTAGTTTTGACAGTAATTCTAAATGACATGCTTTGTGTACTACACATCCTATATTCCCTTTACATTCATCCCTACTATTACATGTTATATTTATTTTAGCACAATGTTCTTGTATAAGAGTCATGGCTTAGTGGTAGGTCATACAGACTACTGTTTCCAAGGTCCTGGGTTCGGGACTGACAGTGGGATTTTATTTTGCTTTTGAACTGACTACAGGACCTGTCAATCAGAGTGACTAAGGCACTTTTAAGCAGTTGTAACCAGGTTAGTGCTGGTTTGCGCAGAGCTCCCGCATGCGCACTGGCGTTTAGCTCTCGCACACCTGCAGTACACCAGCTTACAACCGCTTAACAGTGCTTACTCTGGCACACCAGCTATTATCTTTGAAAGAAATGAAAATGGGGAGACAGGAAAGTGGTGAAAAGGGGTCACAAAGAGGGTAAGACAGTAGGGAAACAAGCTTGGGATTTGCAGGAGGGATGTAGGTAAGGCCCATAGCTGCCCATTTCTTCATCAGCAACAGCTGTGCATATGTATGTAATTTGGTGTGACATTTGAAACCTTCCACCCCTGAGAGAGGTGTCAGGACAACAATAATACTTGTTGTACAGCCAATTGTAATTGATAGTTTCCATGTCCAGCAGACATGTGTGCGGAATGGGCAGCTATGTATGGGGCGTAATTTTTTTGTGGGTACAGGGTGCCCCTTTTTTTTTTTTTTTTTCAGGTGATAGTGGTATGTCAGGTGAAGGAAGTCGGTATAGCTGGGGAGGTAGGTTGGGTAGGTAAACGGACAAGACAAACAAGACGCATACAGGGGCGGTGTATGACACATGTGGGGGGGTTACACAATTGACGGGGATGGAGGTTTGGATACCCAGAGCCCATAAGCCTACAGATGGCAACAGTGGAACTGATATCCCCACCCATAGGCAGTTGCCACTGTTCCTTCACTACCCAGGACGGGGCTGTGCTGGGGGCTGTGTAGGCCGGGCAACAGGCATGCCCGTAAGTTGTGCCACCTGTGCCTCAAGCTGGCGTAGGGGCTTGAGAACAGAGTCCCGGATCTCCCTACGCACCACAGTCTGGACGCTACAGAGGGTGAGTGGTGGTTCTCCTCCAGCCATGCTTGCAGAGGGGGGATGAGCCCCATCCCCTGCAGCGCTTCCACCCGCAGGTGGCACAGGGCCACTGGAGGAGGGTCCAGACTGGGCACTAGTGCCAGGTGCACTCGCCAGCTGAGGTGGGAGAGGTGGGTCCGCTGGAACCCGCCTTCCCTGTCGTCCTATGTTTTGCATTATGTCATGACAGTTTGGGTTAGTGACATATAATACCATTCACAATTAGTTGTAACAGCATGCATTAGTATTCCCATTAAACAAACACCCAGATATTCACACTATTGAACAGCGAGCATAACACATGCATAATTTGAACAGCAATACACAGTCCAACAACATGCAGAGTTGATTGATGGCAACAGGCCATCAGGTTTGGATGTATGAACAGGGCAGATGCATCAACGGACATGCAAATATATATGACCCAACAGGACAAATGTCCAGGGATGTTAATTGTGATTGCACATACCATTTTCACGTGGAATGGGTTATATGTGGTTATAGGGTGGGGTGAAGAAAATAATATTAACACCTTTGAATACCAATACATATGCTGTACATTTCTAATAGCTGCACATATATACACACTACTGTTCTAACTACAGTTTCCAATATGATAACTACTTCAACTTGGTGATAGGACTGTTGCTGCAACATCAATATACATTTTATTGTTCTTCATACACATTCATATCTAGCTTTGTTCAGCTACATCATCCTGCTACATTTGCTTTATATAGCTATAGACAAGTGTGGATGTTTGGTATATCAGACAATCATACTATCTGCATATTGCAGACTGAGACCAACATATCCAGATTTTGGGATACACATTCCAGATGCAGCAACACTTTGAACAGATTTCGCTGTTTGGTTTTGATTCTCACATGCATTTCATTCTGTACTGACTGCAGTATACTTTATTCAGGGGTTATTACTACTGTATTGCTGGATTCATGACACTTTCGCACACTCTCTCACTTGTTTTCATTTTACTATTCAGGATGGTACTTACTTCTAGGCTTTATTGACATGTTTTACCTGTAGTTATTACAATCCTTTCCAGCAGTCTCACTTCTGTCATGTTTCAGTATTTCAACAGGGATATATTTCACACGTGATTTCATCATCTTCTGCAGCTGTACTTTTCAGCCTGCTGCAGGTTGTGTACTATTTTCTTACAGGTGGGGCATCTTTATTTCAGAATTTATGTCAGACATTTTCATTTTTCTGTTTGGATTACAGACTGCAGCACACTTTGTAATCAAGCTATACTTGCAAACACTTTACACTGTTACTTGCACATTTTATTACTTAGTGACTACACTGCACTCTTTTGCTAACTGTCATACTTTTATATTTCTTTACAGTTACTGGTAGTGGATTACTGACCTGCCTGGTGGCGCAACCGCACCAGCCTATCACCATAGGCTCTGCGGTTCACAGAACGGACACCTGCAGCTGTAATATAAATGAAGTAATATTGGAATACACATCTCCATAATATCAGCTAGTTTAACTTCTTGCATACATAATTAAATGTAACTTACTCAGTAGTGGGGCGTTGGGCATTTGCCAAGCCTCCTGGATCCAAAGGTTCAATTGGTCCTGCTTGCGTCTCTTCAGGTCCGCATGGTGGTGACGGACCTGCTCACCAGTCCTTGGAATCCCTGTGGCACTGGTGAGATCATGAGCCAACCGGTCCCATGCCTCAGCCCTATATGCTCCCCACAGGACCTGGCCCTGCATGAGTTGGGCCTCATGATTGTGGACTAGGAGCCAGACCATGTACCTGGACTCCTCAATGCCCCACCTCTGTGCTCAAAAGCAACTACCCTCACCTACTCCTGTCATTCTGGCTGCAAGTCAGTTCTACAATCGTTTATGCTGTGTATTCCCGCCTATGGGGCTTATATAGTCCGTTTTTCCCGCACATATCTGTGATTGGCCATTTTGGAATTGTATCAACTTCACTAAACCTGCATTGTCATATTCCAGTTTGTATTCATTCCTATATATTTGCTATTATTGCATTTATAGGTACTGCTGTCATGGCTTAGTGGTTCAGTACCTTGACTATGGTGTATAGTATCCTGGGTTCGTACCTGGCCACTACTTTTTATTTTTTATGACTGTCTAGACAAGCTGAAGGGTGTGTCTGTGTAAAGGCAGTTTTGATACGGCTTGCTCAACGTTACCCGTTGGTTAGCTTGTTTGCACGGTGCGCAGCTCTGCGCAAACGGGGTATGCTGGTTTAAGCCTCATTTGGCTATCAGCATGCATATTACGCTCAGCTCAGCTAGGGGCACATAGATTCAGCATGTTAAACTACTGCTCAGCTACGGGCACTCATTTTGCACCAGTTAAACCACTGCTCACCTACGGGCAGATGCACTCACCCTGTTAAACTGTAGCTCAGCTATGGGCACATCTGGCATTTTTTATTGTTTTGTTACCTCACATTTCTTCAATATAAATGGGCTATTTCATTACATTTTACATAAAAATGTGATTTTATGTGTACATATTTGTCAGGGACTTGTTTCGTGCTTATTTTGCTAAAAATAAAAATTGGTGTTATGGGGGCTCGAACCATGAATGCCTGCTCTTCAGCCAACATCTCTACCGCTACGCTATTGCTTCTTGGCTTACTTTGCATATGTAGTTCTTATATGCTTTCCCACTGACTGCTAACTGTGGCTGCACTACGGGCACGCCCGCGCAAACGGGCGCACTCACGGTTAAACATCTTTACAATTTAAAAAAAAATTATGAGATGTTCATTTGTACATTTTATGTTCGTAGTCTGTGGGGGCATGTGTTGTGTTGTGTTTATTCACATTTCCATGAACTCTGTCGTGGGTGTTTACTTTGGGCACATTTACTCTTCTGGGGGTGTGTCCGCTTACAGGGCTTGGCCTACGGACACGCCCCCTACTGTCTTACATGGACCGTGTTAGCCTTAGGTGTGATTCAGCATGCTCTCATGAATATGCAGAGCATGCTGACATCACTCCGTTTAACTGCAGCCTCCGTGTATGAGTTATAACTCTTACACGGAGGCTTCGTGAATACTGCCCAATATGTATTTAAAATTTTTGGCATTAAGATTGAGTTTTTCCATAAGACTGCTACTCCTCTCTTCTTTTGTTTATAGTGCAAACTTACTAAAACTGTATAGTTATTTTTGTTAATTTTATTTATGTCTTCTTGTAGAAGGTGTGTTTCTTGCAAAAAATAATCTTTGCATTAAACATCTTCAAATATTTTAAGAGACTTACCCTTTTGGAATTATTATTCAGACCTTTTACATTAATGGAAATACATTTCATAGTTAAATTATTACCACTCAAACTGCTAGTCATGTGCATATATTTTAACTAATAAACACACATATTTAACTAAAGAGAATGACTTAGTTTTATTTGATAAATAATCTTTAGTCTCGCTGCAGGTTGACGCTGTGGTAGGTCAAAATAGAAAATAATCAAATGGAACTGTAGCAAACCCCAGAGTTAGCAGGTACAAATCCTCGTATGATAGAATCCAGTGAAACGGACGTCAAACAGCCAGGCAACTGATACCAATATACTGTTTATTATAATATAAAACAAAAAGATAAGCGCTTTCGCTAAACAGCTTCTTCAGATCTATAACAGTTGTACTCTGGGAAAACAGCCATATATACTAAGTTAATAAGTAACAATCAAGCAATTAATTAGCATGAAAAATTCATTTAAAGAAATATGCACGTGGGTATATCATTACACTCAAATTTATATAAATAATTTATATAAAAAATTTAAAAAATGTACTATAAAAAATTGAATAAAACCACTACTCAAGCTTTAAACTGCAAGACTAAATATTAAAAACAACATATATTTGTATAGATCCAGATATTGAAATATCAGTGATGTCGTCTAATAAACATGAATGCAATGTTTCAGTGGTCTTCGACTTCATGATATACTAAGTTATATATATACATAAAAACATAAAAAATGCCATGTATCATTTGTGTCCAAAATCTATGGCTAGTATATTGTGTACATATGACAGTTATGAGAGAAGAATCTCAAAAAACATAATATAACCACTACTCAAACTATCAATTGTGCAATAATATATATTAAAATGGGTAGATAGTAAACATGTATAGGTACAAAAAATACAGAGTTAAATAATGTATGGGTAATATTGACTGGGAGCTATGAAATTAAATGAGTCAGGAGCTAAAGGGCCTATAAAATAAATAAACAAATAATACCTCATTACCTCAAATATTATTAAATGTTATTTTATGTTCCTTCTTTGTCTCAACCTCGGTCTTAAGGATGCTCTTTCATTGAGACCCGAGCCTTTATCTGCTTTTAATAGTAATATCCATTCAGTTTCTTTACCTTCAGTGTATGTTACAACATCACCACCTCGAGGATTCGGATGTATCACCTCAAGAACTTTAAAGGTGAAAGTATGTGAAGTGTTTGTCATCATAACATGCTTTGCTAAGGCATTATGTGCAGAGCCCTTCTTTATATGATAGATATGTTCTCTCATTTGGTCCCTGAATGGGCGATTAGTTTTCCCTATATAAAATGAGGAACATATCTGGCAAGTGGCTAGATAGACAACGTGTGGTGTCATGCAATCTGCTTCAGCAGAGATAGAGAAATACTCTCTCAAATCTGGGTGAAAAAAGTGAGGTGTGCTATCTATGTAACAACAAAAATTACATCGCCCACACGGTTTAGTACAACCATTGCTCTTGTCCAATCTAATATTGGTGGTATAGCAGAGTTTTCTTTTCAAATTCTTTTTATTTCTGTACAGGAACTTGGGATAATTACCCACTATGGTTTTGAGGTCATTGTCTACTAGTAAGATATCCCAGTGTTTATGCATTATCTCTCTCAGTTCTAGATGATCTGACGTATACTGCGTAGTAAATTTAACAGTATGTGGAATCACCCTATCTAAATTTTGGTCTACCAAGTGTTCTTGTGGTCCAAAATAAGGTAACCCTTTAGTAAGTCTTAGATCAGAGGCATCCTTCAGCTGCTCAATAATTTCATGCTTATGGTAGCCTCGCTCTACTAGCCTATCATTCAGATTAGACAATTCTGTTTCATAACATTGATCCATTGGATTGAGCCTAGACGCTCTAATGGCTTGTCCTCTCATAATGTTCCTAAAAACATGTGGAGGATGCATACTTGATCTATGCAGTAAGTTGTTACTATAGCAACTTTTCGAAGACCCCGTGTTGATGATATTGTTGTCAAGCCTTTCAATATACATATCGAGGAACTCTATTCTGTATTGTGAGCTATTCATTGTGAATTTGAGACATGTGGTCAAGCTATTCATGGTGGTGAAGAACAAGTCGAGTTGCTCTTTTGTACCTTTCCATAGAACAAACAAATTAATGACAAAGCGTCGATAGAAAATGACATGTTGTTGGAACAAATCAACTTTGAAGAGAAAATGCTCTTCCCATTGGGCTAAGAACATATTGGCGTAGCTATTGGCACATGGTGTGCCCATAGCTACACCATCTTTCTGTCTGTATATATCGTCATTAAACATAAACAAATTATTCTCTAATATCAGCTCCAAGAAACAGGTAATTAGATCTATTTTCACTGCTGGATAGTCACTATATCTTTGCATATATTCAGTGACATACATGACTCCAAAATCATTGGGAATCATGGTAAATAAAGATTGAATATCAAAGGTTACAAAGATATAGTCCATGTTGATTATCATATCTTTGATACAGGTGTATAAGTCAAGTAAAAATTGCCTTGAATCTTTTAAAACTATCTTGTTATTGTTTAATACATGCCTTAGGTGTTTTTCTACATAGACAGATAAATGTTCGGTTACCCAGCCACGACCTGAGACTATAGGTCTCAAAGGGGGGTTAGCCAAGTCTTTATGTATTTTTGGGAGGCCATGTATAATGGGTATGATGGGATGAGGATCAATAAGATATTCATAGGTGTCCTTATCAATCAAGTGTCCCATGTAAATGTCTGTGATAGTATTGTGCACATATTTAATAATCTGATCTACATCCTGTTTGACAATCTTAACATAAAAGTCATCACATAACATTAAAGTCATACGTTCATCGTAGTCTGTCGTGTCCATGACTACTATCTTTCCTCCCTTATCAGCAGGTCTAATAGCAATGTTGGGATCACTTTGTAATTTCCTAAGACTGAGTCTTTCCCCATATGTAAGGTTGTCCTTATTAAAATATTGTTTTTTGGAAGTCTTGTTCTCATAATAATCATAAATCTCATCCTCAGTGAGTTTCATGTATGCTTCTATTAACGGGTGGTTAGTAGGTGTAAAATCGCTCAAGTTCTTGAACTTAAACTCAGTATGTATCTGATTACTGTCTTTATACATAAATTTCAACATCATGTTCCTGCAAAATAATCTAACATCCATTATTGTATCTGTCATGTTACTCTTACTTCTGGGGATAAAATTCAGCCCTCTATTCAATAAACTTAATTCATCCTCTGTCAAGGTGAAATGTGACATATTATGTACTAATGTTTGTCCACCCACATTTTCCTCAATGTTTTCTGTGGTGTATACTCTTCTGAGAACTTTCTTTTCTGCCTGCCTCTGCTCACTGAGCGGGAGCGAAACTTGTTGTTCTCCGCTCTGACTGGCAGTGGAAAAACCAGTTGGGCAGGCATATTAGAATTGGGGGTAGAATGTAAAGCAGTTTGCTTAGGTCTAACTACTGGTCCATTGGGATGTATATCTATAGATTCTTTTACTGGTTGTTTAGTTATGTCCTTTACTATCCTTACCTCTGGATATAGGTTAGTATTGCTGTCTACAGTAGAATGCACTAAGTGTATCACATCTGTGGAGTCATTACAATGGTCATTATTTAAAACATTATTAATTACAGCATTATTATCTGGAATGCCAACTTGCACAGTTTGGAATGATTCAAAACTGTTGGCCCTGTCATTCCCAACGTTTGTGACCGGACAGTCCATAGAGGCTCTAGAACCCAGACCTCCAATGTTATTACCAGCAATTCTACTGGTTGATTTATCTTGTACTGTCTCTCTTACAACATTGTCCAAGTTTACACTCCCTGGCCCTGCTGCAGCTTTCGAATTAAGCCTGGGCCACATAAAGACATGACCGTTTTTAAAGTCATTAGTATCCCTAATGACCTTGTGCCGCTTTTGCTGGTAAAGTTTCCTTTCAAAAACAGAAATGGTGTCCAGCATATTGTCAAATAAGGGACATACAATGTCAGAAGGAAAGTCATTGATTAAATGGCGCTGCTTGTTCTTTATTTCCTCAGTCAAAGCGGCCTCTTCCGGCTTAAAAAAGTCAATTAATAACATTAAATATTTCTGACTCACCTCCATGTTTAAACGTTGCCACTGTGCCAGAAGTTCTGGATAGTCCCTGCCTTGGCTAGGCATTGTGAACACACGCAAACCCCTCGGTATTATGTTGCGATCCAAACATAACTGGAAGTGTGCCCTTTGCACTTGTAGTCTTTTGAGCTTAATAATGCTCTTCTCGATGCCTTCAAGCGTCGTATAAAGTTTATTGGAGTCAAAGTTCTGTCCTGGTACATCCGTTCGCGCTGATTCAGCATCGAGGAACCAGGAAGAATGGGCGTTTCCTTTTAGGTAGTCTTGAAACCTCTTTACGATGACGTCATCTCGCAGTGTTACGCTCCCACGATGTTCATCTCTGGGGACGTAGTCAAGCTCAATATCAGCCATTTAGTATATAAAAAAACACGAGAATAAAGTACAAAATCCAGAAAAGTGAAAGCCCTGCTCCTGCACGCAAAGACTATATAAAAAATATACGTAATTAATAAATAATCTTCAGTCTCGCTGCAGGTTGACGCTGGGCTAGGTCAAAATAGAAAATAATCAAATGGAACTGTAGCAAACCCCAGAGTTAGCAGGTACAAATCCTCGTATGATAGAATCCAGTGAAACGGATAAACATGAATGCAATGCTTATCTTTTAGCGAAAGCGCTTATCTTTTTGTTTTATATTATAATAAACAGTATATTGGTATCAGTTGCCTGGCTGTTTGACGTCCGTTTCACTGGATTCTATCATACGAGGATTTGTACCTGCTAACTCTGGGGTTTGCTACAGTTCCATTTGATTATTTTCTATTTTGACCTACCCCAGCGTCAACCTGCAGCGAGACTGAAGATTATTTATTAATTACGTATATTTTTTACATAGTCTTTGCGTGCAGGAGCAGGGCTTTCACTTTTCTGGATTTTGTACTTTATTCTCGTGTTTTTTTATATACTAAATGGCTGATATTGAGCTTGACTACGTCCCCAGAGATGAACATCGTGGGAGCGTAACACTGCAAGATGACGTCATCGTAAAGAGGTTTCAAGACTACCTTAAAGGAAACGCCCATTCTTCTTGGTTCCTAGATGCTGAATCAGCGCGAACGGATGTACCAGGGCAGAATTTTGATTCCAACAAACTTTACATGACGCTTGAAGGCATCGAGAAGAGCTTTATTAAGCTCAAGAGACTACAAGTGCAAAGGGCACACTTCCAGTTATATTTGGATCGCAACATAATACCGAGGGGTTTGCGTGTGTTTACAATGCCTAGCCAAGGCAGGGACTATCCAGAACTTTTGGCACAATGGCAACGGTTAAATATGGAGGTGAGTCAGAAATATTTAATGCTACTAATTGACTTTTTTAAGCCGGAAGAGGCTGCTTTGACTGAGGAAATAAAGAACAAGCAGCGCCATTTATTCAATGACTTTCCTTCTGACATTGTATGTCCCTTATTTGACAATATGTTGGACAGCATTTCTGTTTTTGAAAGGAAACTTTACCAGCAAAAGCGGCACAAGGTCATTAGGGATACTAATGACTTTAAAAACGGTCATGTCTTTATGTGGCCCAGGCTTAATTCGAAAGCTGCAGCAGGGCCAGGGAGTGTAAACTTGGACAATGTTGTAAGAGAGACAGTACAAGATAAATCAACCAGTAGAATTGCTGGTAATAACATTGGAGGTCTGGGTTCTAGAGCCTCTATGGACTGTCTGGTCACAAACGTTGGGAATGACAGGGCCAACAGTTTTGAATCATTCCAAACTGTGCAAGTTGGCATTCCAGATAATAATGCTGTAATTAATAATGTTTTAAATAATGACCATTGTAATGACTCCACAGATGTGATACACTTAGTGCATTCTACTGTAGACAGCAATACTAACCTATATCCAGAGGTAAGGATAGTAAAGGACATAACTAAACAACCAGTAAAAGAATCTATAGATATACATCCCAATGGACCAGTAGTTAGACCTAAGCAAACTGCTTTACATTCTACCCCCAATTCTAATATGCCTGCCCAACTGTTTTTTCCACTGCCAGTCAGAGCGGAGAACAACAAGTTTCGCTCCCGCTCAGTGAGCAGAGGCAGGCAGAAAAGAAAGTTCTCAGAAGAGTATACACCACAGAAAACATTGAGGAAAATGTGGGTGGACAAACATTAGTACATAATATGTCACATTTCACCTTGACAGAGGATGAATTAAGTTTATTGAATAGAGGGCTAAACTTTATCCCTAGAAGCAAGAGCAATATGATAGATACAATAATGGATGTTAGATTATTTTGCAGGAACATGATGTTGAAATTTATGTATAAAGACAGTAATCAGATACACACTGAGTTTAAGTTCAAGAATTTGAGTGAATTTACACCCAATAACCATCCGTTAATAGAAGCATACATGAAACTCACTGAGGATGAGCTTCATGATTACTATGAGAATAAGACCTCCAAAAAGCAGTATTATAACAAGGACAACCTTACATATGGTGAAAGACTTAGTCTTAGGAAATTACACAGTGATCCTAATATAGCTATTAGACCTGCTGATAAGGGAGGGAAGATAGTAGTCATGGATACGACTGATTATGATGCACGTATGACTCTAATGCTGTGTGATGACTTTTATGTTAAGATTGTCAAACAGGATGTAGATTACATCATTAGATATGTACACAATACCATTACAGACATTTATATGGGCCATTTGATTGATAAGGACACTTATGAATATCTTACTGTTTCTCATCCTATCATACCCATTACACATGGCCTCCCAAAAATACATAAAGACCTGACAAACCCTCCTTTGAGACCTATAGTCTCAGGTCGTGGCTGGGTAACCGAACATTTATCAGTTTATATAGAAAAACACCTAAGGCATGTACTAAACAATAACAAGATAGTTTTAAAAGATTCAAGGCAATTTTTACTTGACTTATACACCTGTATCAAAGATATGATAATCAACATGGACTATATCTTTGTAACCTTTGATATTCAATCTTTATTTACCATGATTCCCAATGCTTTGGGAGTCATGTATGTCACTGAATATATGCAAAGATATAGTGACTATCCAGCAGTGAAAATAGATCTAATTACCTGTTTCTTGGAGCTGATATTAGAGAATAATTTGTTTATGTTTAATGACGATATATACAGACAGAAAGATGGCGTAGCTATGGGCACACCATGTGCCAATAGCTACGCCAATATGTTCTTAGCCCAATGGGAAGAGCATTTTCTCTTCAAAGTTGATTTGTTCCAACAACATGTCATTTTCTATCGACGTTTCGTCGACGACTTGTTTGTTCTATGGAAAGGTACAAAAGAGCAACTCGACTTGTTCTTCACCACCATGAATAGCTTGACCACATGTCTCAAATTCACAATGAATAGCTCACAATACAGAATAGAGTTCCTCGATATGTATATTGAAAGGCTTGACAACAATATCATCAACACGGGGGTCTTTCGGAAAAGTTGCTATAGTAACAACTTACTGCATAGATCAAGTATGCATCCTCCACATGTTTTTAGGAACATTATGAGAGGACAAGCCATTAGAGCGTCTAGGCTCAATCCAATGGATCAATGTTATGAAACAGAATTGTCTAATCTGAATGATAGGCTAGTAGAGCGAGGCTACCATAAGCATGAAATTATTGAGCAGCTGAAGGATGCCTCTGATCTAAGACTTACTAAAGGGTCACCTTATTTTGGACCACAAGAACACTTGGTAGACCAAAATTTATATAGGGTGATTCCACATACTGTTAAATTTACTACGCAGTATACGTCAGATCATCTAGAACTGAGAGAGATAATGCATAAACACTGGGATATCTTACTAGTGGACAATGACCTCAAAACCATAGTGGGTAATTATCCCAAGTTCCTGTACAGAAATAAAAAGAATTTGAAAAGAAAACTCTGCTATACCACCAATATTAGATTGGACAAGAGCAATGGTTGTACTAAACCGTGTGGGCGATGTAATTTTTGTTGTTACATAGATAGCACACCTCACTTTTTTCACCCAGATTTGAGAGAGTATTTCTCTATCTCTGCTGAAGCAGATTGCATGACACCACACGTTGTCTATCTAGCCACTTGCCAGATATGTTCCTCATTTTATATAGGGAAAACTAATCGCCCATTCAGGGACCGAATGAGAGAACATATCTATCATATAAAGAAGGGCTCTGCACATAATGCCTTAGCAAAGCATGTTATGATGACAAACACTTCACATACTTTCACCTTTAAAGTTCTTGAGGTGATACATCCGAACCCTCGAGGTGGTGATGTTGTAACATACACTGAAGGTAAAGAAACTGAATGGATATTACTATTAAAAGCAGATAAAGGCTCGGGTCTCAATGAAAGAGCGTCCTTAAGACCGAGGTTGAGACAAAGAAGGAACATAAAATAACATTTAATAATATTTGAGGTAATGAGGTATTATTTGTTTATTTATTTTATAGGCCCTTTAGCTCCTGACTCATTTAATTTCATGGCTCCCAGTAAATATTACCCATACATTATTTAACTCTGTATTTTTTGTACCTATACATGTTTACTATCTACCCATTTTAATATATATTATTGCACAATTGATAGTTTGAGTAGTGGTTATATTATGTTTTTTGAGATTCTTCTCTCATAACTGTCATATGTACACAATATACTAGCCATAGATTTTGGACACAAATGATACATGGCATTTTTTATGTTTTTATGTATATATATAACTTAGTATATCATGAAGTCGAAGACCACTGAAACATTGCATTCATGTTTATTAGACGACATCACTGATATTTCAATATCTGGATCTATACAAATATATGTTGTTTTTAATATTTAGTCTTGCAGTTTAAAGCTTGAGTAGTGGTTTTATTCAATTTTTTATAGTACATTTTTTAATTTTTTATATAAATTATTTATATAAATTTGAGTGTAATGATATACCCACGTGCATATTTCTTTAAATGAATTTTTCATGCTAATTAATTGCTTGATTGTTACTTATTAACTTAGTATATATGGCTGTTTTCCCAGAGTACAACTGTTATAGATCTGAAGAAGCTGTTTAGCGAAAGCGCTTATATTTTTGTTTTATATTATAATAAACAGTATATTGGTATCAGTTGCCTGGCTGTTTGACGTCCGTTTCACTGGATTCTATCATACGAGGATTTGTACCTGCTAACTCTGGGGTTTGCTACAGTTCCATTTGATTAGTTTTATTTGAGGTAACAAAGTAGTTACAACTCATAGACACCCAATAAAAAGAATTAAACAATAAAACCTTAAAGACTGAGACAAAAAAAAAAAAACAACTTAACCTTCCTATGGGGAATCAAACCCCAGCTTTGAATAGACCAGTCATTCAAACATACACTCTAACACCGTCTATAAAAATCATTTCACAACCCAGTTATTTAAACATTTTGTCTAACATAAAGGAGCTTGCTATCTCCTATTCTATTCATATAAGACATTTTTCATAAAATTTGATTTTCAATCCAAGAAAAAAACATTTAACATTACCACATTATTATATTAAGCATATTAGTTTGATATTAAAATAATACAAGTTGCAGTGACTTTTTGTGTTTGCTTATAATATACAACAGTTGTCCATTAGTCAAACTCCTTTTGATAAGAATGGATTAATATTTGTCATGCAGATTAATCTAACTAATCGGCAAAACAGTTCAGACTTATACAATTGCATAACAAGGTTCCAGCACTCTAATTAAACCCAGTAAAGCTGATGTTACTATATTGTGCAGTAGCACAGCCTGCTTCACATCAATCTCTTTATTATATATGAGCTAATTAAAATTTCCTGTCTGTATTAAAACCAAATATACTGTGTCTCTATTATATGCTTACTAAAGCATTTGTTAATAAATCTTTCATTGCTTTTACTCTTATTCAAATTGTACAGTTTTGCATGTTATTAGGTAAATATCCCTTTAAGAAGCTGAGAAATTCAAACAGCTCATTGTTAACCGTTAACTTGAGTGCTTACATCACGCATGAGCCTTTTACTTTCATTTTCAAGAACTCACACAGTCGCAAAGGTATTTTTAGCTTCTAAATATGCTAATAATGGAAAAAAAAAACATATTGGGAACAAAAAAACAAGCTGTTCAGCTCATGACCTCAGCAGGAAGTTGAGAAATAAGTAAGCAATGTGAGTACTTCTAAACATGCTCCATGCTCGAGGAGTGCTTGAGAGCTTTCCCTCCTTCTAAATGGCTATTTGTAAAGCCCAAATATGTCTCTGTAGTTAGAATAAAGTTTACATTTACCTGAGACAAGTTTCATTTTAACTGTAATAAACCTTGTTCATTCCATACAAAGAAAGAAAAAAAAAAAACATTTATCTTCCGGTTTAAGCATGTATTAATCATTAGGTCAGTTAAGCCATGAAACGTTCATAGACACATATTTTAAAAACAGGCACATATCTTCTGTTTCTTAAAGTTTAGAACTTATTAAGAAATCTATATTTAAACTATATGTTTAAGTAAACATTTTAAATGTTCATTTAAGTGCATTTAAAGCTGTAAATAACTATCTATGCCTTCACTGCACAGAAAAACATGCAATACAATGTGTTACTTAAATATTTTCATTTTCTTTAAGTGTCTTTTTTCCCCTTTCTTTTGTAAAAGTAATGTGTCTAAGACTATGACACTAAAACACGCTAACAAAAGGTGTAAGCAGATAAAGCATTGTTTTGTTTCATGTATTATGGTATTGTTATTTACTATACTTTGAGAGATATTACTTTTATACAGATTTGTTCAAGCATTACCAAGCTGTTAAGTTAGTAACCTGGAAAGTTAATAAACTATGTTTTTACCTTTTTTCCTTTTGGGATTATAGTCTTTTAGTTAAAAGGCATTATTTTTGTTGTTGTGGGGAACTTTGTAGATTTGCCATCTGAATAAAATATGGTTCCCTTTAGATAGTTTGTGGATGGTATAAAAGGAAAATATATATAAAATAATTATTTAAAAGCTAGTTGTCATTTAGTCTCTTCTTCTTCTGTTTGCTTTTTTTCATTTATTCCTCTGTGCTTGGCATTTTAGGGTAGGAGCAGTCCAATCCTTTTGTTCTGTTTAATTTAAAGTTTTGTTAGATGTTAAAAAGACACTGCTGCATCCAAGATGTCAAAAGTTTTTGCTCCATCCAAGAAAAAAAAAAATCTCACAGGAAACAGTAAATGCACCTTGAATTGTCTCTTCTTCTTCTTTTAGAGTTTGCTTCCGATGAGTAATCATTGTCAAATCTTATTATATCTTGGTATTTCACAGGATAATTTGACCGTGCAGTTTTTAGCACCAGTTCCTTGTATTGAGAATATATAAATCTTACTATTATTGATCTAGAACTTTTATTTGCTTTGCTGGAAGATGAAGGAACTGCCAGAGACATATGGGCTCTTTCAATTCCATAAGAAAAAGACTCAGGTAAATTCAGAACATTTGGAAGCCAGGATGTGAGTAAATTCACCATATTGTCTAATTCAGTCTTTTCTGGTAGTTAATAACTACACAAGTTTATTCTCCTTGACCTATTTTCTAGGTAATATAATTTGTTTGTTAGAAATGTATTTTGATTTGAGAGAGACTCAAGCTAATGTTCTTGTTCCATGAGTCTGCCTTCCATGTAATGTTTCTTCTATGTCAGCAATCTGAGTTTTATGTTGCATTATTAATTCTTGTAACTGCTCCATTTGTTTTGGGCATTTTAAAAGTGTCTTTTGTCCATTTTGTCAAACTTTAAAGATAAATCCTGCATGCTAGATAATAAAGTTTGTAGTTCCTTTTTCATTGTCTGGTCCTGTGAAGTGTTCTTTTGATAACTCGTGCTGTGAAGAAATCTGAGTCCTTTCTGCTTCAATTTTGACAAAATTCATAGAATTTAAACAAAATAATCCAATGTTGACTTCCAAAGACTATAGTGGAAGTTACTGGTTAAGTTTGAGAAGTTTAGAAGTCTCAATTTTTTAAATTTTCTTTCAGAAATATAACTTAGATAAGAGAGCTAAGAAAAAGTGCTGTCAACCTGTCAGCATCCTGGCTACACCCTCAAGTTTATGTTTTTTGCTTATTACTTTGATTTATGTAACATGTTTGAATCAAACAGTGTTCATCGGGCTGACCAGATGTAAATGTTTTTGAATGTATTCAGATTGAATACATTCACATTGAATGTATTTTGAATTCTGAATGTAGGTTATGCCAGTTAGCTGACCTAGATGTGATGCCATCATGTGCCAGAACTGAAAGGAATAGAATCACCACAGCAGCTGTTTTGTTTACTTTTTAAAGTCTGACATGAGAGAGTAGAACTCTCATAACAGCTTTCTGTGGCTTAAAAAAATCTGCTTTAAAAGCAAGCTCTGAGTCAAAGTTCAGTAGTTGTAGTTGTTCAGTTGTTGTTTGGTAGTCAGTTGTTTTCCAGATCAGTAGTTATCACTCAGAGTTTTCCAGAGCAGTTCAGCAGAAAGAGTAGGAGTTGCTATTTCAGTTGCTGAAGACTAGACAACAGCCTGAAGAGTGGAAATATATTCTTATTTTGCCTTGCAGAAGTAAGAGTATTATCTTGCCTTCCTGTGTTAATTAGATTAGACAGGAACAGTTAATGTTTAGATAGTTAGGGAACTAAGGGAACTACAGTTAGATAGGTAGAGTTTTTCAACAATCAGTGTGAAACCTATCTTACAGCGTTATTTTCATAAATCCTGCATGTAAAACTTTGTGGTTTATTGGAATCAGTTATTCAGTGTATACATGTTTTAAATCTTTTATTTATTAAATATGTCACTACCTTTTATTGTGGCTGGTAATTTAAAAAGTAATTTTAATAACCTGAGAGTGTTTATGCTTATTGTGATAACACCAGGGCCACTCTGAAAAGCCTTATTGCTTAGATTTCATACTACCATTTATATCAGTATTTATTTTACCCAATATTATTGAACACCCCTTTTGAAGGGTATTGTGGTATCTGACTGGTGGCAACCATTTCCTTGTAATTTAGGACAGAGGAAATAGATAAATTTGTGCCAGTCTTTCCCAAGAGTGTTTGTATGTGTGAATATAAAATATTTAAGAGCGAGTGTGTCAAATACCTAGAACTAGGACACAGTGCTCTGCAGTGGGGACCTGGAGTGAAGCATACAGTCCAGTCCCAGGTTTGGAGCCTGTTCCCAGTGTACTCTTAGGGGAAATTGTATATTTTAATCCCTGCTTTCAGGGAAGCACCCTTACCGGACAGTGGTGAGGATTGAGGCTCCTTAGTTACTGCCCCAAGTTTAAATAGGGTTGTCACATTATTTGGTGCCAGTAGTGTGGGATTTAAATTGAGCTTTAGCAGCCTGTGGGTAGTTGTCACTGTGGTGTGCAGTCTCGACAGCCATAAGATAAACATACAGAATTTCATTGTACAACATTTCTAATTATTGTTTAGTCAGTTTAGTCAGGGACAGAAGGCAAAGATGACAGCTGAGAATTATAGCCAGCTGACCAGCAGCCAGTTGCCCAAGGTGAGTGAAGCCAAAGGACTGGTGCATGCCAGCCTGACACACACACACACACACACACACACACACACACACACACACACACACACACACACACACACACACGCACACGTGCACACACACACACACACACACACACACACACACACACACACACACACACACACACACACACACACACACACTTCTGTTCTAATAGCCCAGCAGCAGATAAAATACACACAGCTTGCTTGTATGGACCATTTACAGCAAATTGCAGCACAGCAGATAAAAAAATACCACAGAGATAAGATACACACACACAGCTCTAGTCTAATTAGTGTTACATATCAGATAAACAGTTCTTTTGAATAGAGTGGCTGGCCGAAAGGGTAAAAGCTATGCCACTAAGCAGCATTACGGGCCCGGTAGTTTTTTTTCTTACTTGGAGGCTGGGACATGTGGGCAGACTCTGCAAAACGTATCTGTTGCCATTGCTGTTATATTCCCTATTTCCCTCCAAATAGTTCAAAATAAATATCTGACTGATTTCAACAGGCAGTAGCTGACATCATCACACATGCCCCTGTAGGCTGGTGAATCATGGTGATGTCAGCCATAAATTTAAAGTGGTAATAAATAAATAAATACATAAATAAATAAATAAATAAAACAATCAGAACAAAATCAAGAATAAAAAGGGCCACTTGGGAATTCGTGGCACCCTATTATTTTGTCCGCAAAACTGGTAAATACAGAGGAATTTGGTATAGTTGAGAGGTGTGCCTGGAAAGTGGGGGTTGGAGGGAGGGAGTGAATACTGCAACAATGAAGAGAAGGACATCTACTGTTATGGTAAGATTTTACACAACTGTGCTATTTCATTCTATATCACTGTTGCAGTATTCGGTACAGAAGGGAGAGTAAAAAAACTCAAGAAACAGAATGGGAGGTGGAAGGCTGAGAAGAGCTCTCAACAAACCCACATAAAATGGTTTCATCAAAACCTGCTCTGGCCCTAGAAACCATATTCGACTTATAATGCTTAGTAAAGGTATGCATTGAAGACCAAGTAGCTATTTTAAGGATGGAATTGGTGTCAAACCCCTTGAAAAAGGCACCAGAAGAGGCAACAGCCCTAATGGAACGAGCTCTAACAAAAGCAAACAGATTTGCCATGAAAAGAATAACAAAAAGAAATGGCCTTAGATATCCTGAAGGTGATGGTTTGTTTGGAAAAAGCCAAACCCAAAGACCTGGAATGAAAGGAAACAATGAGCTGATCATACTTACAGATAATTCTAATCAGATCCAAATAGTACTTGAGCAGTCTGTGTAAATCCAAGGTATGCAGGACCCTCTCGCTAGCAGGCTGAGGAGAAGGGAACAAGGAAGGTAGTTGTACTGCCTGATCTAAAGACAACTCATTGACTACCTTGGGCATAAAAGCATTAGTACAAAGGGATATCCTGTCCCCTGTGAAAAAACAAAAAAGGAGGAATGGCCATAAGTGCCTGGAGCTCAGAAACCCTCCAAGCAGAACTAAGAGTTGGAAACAAAACCGTCCATCAGTTAGAAACAAAACCGTCTATCAGGTACAATGTTGTAAAGAAGCAGACTCTACAGGCTCAAAGGTAGCCTGAGTCAAATATTCCATAACAAAATGAAGGTCCCAAGGAGAAGGAATAGGCTTTCTTGGAGGCCTAATTTGCAGGACGCCTTTAAATAATTGTTTGATTGAGAGGTCAAAAGAGGATTCAAGGGCAAGCAAACAGAAATGGTTGACAAATGGGCTTTCACAGAAGAATAAGCCAAGCAAGACTGGAGCAACTCACACAAATGAGAGGACCAGAAAGACCCCCACTGAAAGAGGGCCCTGGTTATGACCATGGCACTAAACCAAAAATCTCTTCCATTTGGACATATAAGATTTTCTGGTTGAGGATTTCCTTGCCTGCTGCAAAACCCTAAGCATGTCCTCAGAAAAGAGATGCCTGAAAGGGATCAAAACCCTATCACCCACAATGTCAGTTGCAGAGTGGACAAGTGGGGATGGATGAACGACCTCTTGTTCTGTGAGGAGATCCAACCAGTAAGGTAACTTGTGATGCTTGACCCTGGCCAGATGCATTATTTCTGACAGAGTAGTCTGCAATGAACTTTTAAAGTCTGCAAATCATTACAGTCTGAAAGAAAATGTTCCCAGTTATCTCTTTCTTACCCATCACACCTCTAACATTTGCAATCTGCCTGAAGAAACATTCTTGGAGTCTGCTTGGGGCATTAAAATACTTATGCAAATACTTCTAAGCAAAAATAATAAATCTTCTAGACTTTGTTGGCAGCCTTACATATATCCTCACCTTGTTTTTTGAGAACTTTCTAACCTCCTCTGATTCCTATCGCTATCATGCAATATTTTATATGCCTTACTAATTACTCGCCCCACATCCCCTGCTAATTATAAATACTAACTCTGAGATTGCACAATCCCCATGGAAAGGAAATATTTCCCTACTCAGCGATTGTCGACCTCGTACACCTGTCAAATACCTGTCTGTGTCAACCAAATGGTATTGGTCTACTGGGTGTTGGAGCACTTGCCATTCACTCCAGGGCTTGGCACCCAGACACACACACACACACACACACACACACACACACACACACACACACACACACACACACACACACACACACTGTGTGTGTGCGTGTGTGTGTGTGTGTGTGTGTGTGTGTGTGTGTGTGTGTGTGTGTGTGTGTGTATATATATATATATATATATTATTTACACACATACACGCAAACACAGATGTATAATATATATGCAGACAGAAACATATGCACGCACACACAAATACATGCTCACATACACACACTATGGTGACTCAAACTGATTAAACATTTAAATATTTGGTTGTCTCAAAAAATGGCAAAAACCACATCTAACTGTAAGACAAACTATCAATGTAAATGCTAAAATA